>NC_088776.1:799626-931137 GCF_954871325.1 Gordionus sp. m RMFG-2023 | reverse complement strand
TTTAAGGTGTTTGTTATCAAGAAAATAACATGATGTAAATTCTAGCTATCCCGAAAATTTGATGGATTGAAAATTGACAAGTGAATAGTCAAATAAATTTTAAATTTAATGAATAAAATCAATAGCTATAGGTAGATTAACAATGATTATATTATTTTTTACATTTACTTTACATACTTAGCTTAATATTAAATAAATAAAGTCTCAAAAATAATTAAAAATCATATGAAAAGCAACCTTACCAAAAGAGTGCATTGTGGAAAAATTAAAACTCTTATATTTGCACCATCTCTCTTTAACAACTTTTAACTATTTATAATAAAAATGAACCCGTAACGTACTTAATTCTTACAATATACTCTCTTCCTCTTCAGAACACTTAATTATCCTACTTCATATTCCAATAGGATTAATTGTAGATGTAACTATTATAGTCCTCTTTATATGTGTCGCTGTCAAAATCTCTAAGACTTTTGTTATTCAAACGACACATATAAAAGTTTTTGTCATATCGCCTGAGATCCAAGTTTCTTTTTAGAGTGAACATTATAATTGGGGCGTATCACAAGCACAGAATGCATTCAGGGGGTCTCGATCATTGAAAATATAAAGCCGAGATGAATACACTTTATACTTTCTAAGGAATTTATAAAACTATCAAATTTAATATTCAAGTTTAAATAGTTTTATGTTAAAATTTTAGAACCATATACCAATCTTGATAATGGAGAAAAAAAAATATTCAACAGAATATCGTAAAAAAACTTCTGGAAAAAATAAATTAGAGATGAAAAACTGCGGGGAAAAAAATGACTATATGAAGATGTCCTTCTTCCTCTTAATTAGTAAACTGAAAAGATTTTTAGGAATGTATAAATTCATCAGAAGAACAGGTATATTATATTCAGAGATCTGCAGAGGTACCATTTGCATCGGCCCGGCTCGGCCTGGATTTTTTTTTCAAAAATTCTTTACGGCGCGGCCCCGGTTTAAAAAATTTTTTTAGGCCAGGCTCGGAATTTTTTAAAATTATATTCGACATGGTATGTACAAATAATTCACTTATTCGGTATTTTTTCTATTTTCGGCGAGTATTATCATTTAATAAGCAAGCATATTAGCTATTTGAATCGATGTTTTAAAAAAAGGCTAACTCAATCGAAGGAAAATATTGATTAAGCCTCGAAATTTCGATACTATATGTCTAGACCTTTGCTCTATCCATAAACAAAATTTTCAGGCTTACGTAATATTTTTATGGATAATAATGTGTTAGCCGTTTTTAAAAATCGGCTCAAAACGAGCCGTTTAACAACACTACATATTACATATTTTATTATTTTATTCTAAACAGATATTTAATATATTACAAATTGATACTATAAAAAATTTGTGTAAATAATATTTTGAGAATATACTATATTAATTGTATGTATAAAAAAATAAAACTGATATTTTAATTAATAAAAAATATAACATTTATTATATAATAATGTATTTATTACCTATTAAACCATGCGTATTTATTCCATGGCAGGAAAACTATTTGTATTATGTAATAGATACTATGAGTGTTAGCTAGTGTTAACTTTCATCCAACATTATAATAATCATAACTATATATAATCATTGTAACCATATCTAATTTACTAATATAATAATTCATGTTGTATTAATTTTTAATAAATTTTACGGCCCGGCCCGGGTATTTTAGGACCGGACCGGCCCGGGATAAAATTATTCACGGACCGGACCAGGATTTTGATCGAATTTACAAATATCGGACTTAGCACAAATCCAAATTGAATCTTATTCTCAAAAAAATAATCATAAAAATACAAAATAATCGAGTTATCTTTATTTGAAGATAGGTAGTCATTTAATTTTTCATGATTTTTAACAAAAATGTTATATATAACTATTAAATTAATAGAGACCAGGGCTAGTTAAACTTATAGGCATATTGGGGGCTTGTTGGACCATTACATAGATCTGCGCTTACATTTATATTTATAAAAAAAACCATTCCTTTCCGAATATTATTTTTATTTATAAAGTCGACGTTCTGTTGGTGTCTAACAGTTAGTAGAATTAAGTGTCCATGTTAATATTCTACAATTCAAATAACAAATCAACAGATGTAACACACTTAATATGTATTTATATACTATATTTAATTTCAAAATAGGGATGATGAGGTCCCAATCCTCATTATTTATGACCAATATATTAGATATATTTTATTATCAATTTAAAGAATAAATTGTGCAAATTAAGATACCGAATTTTAATTTTTGCTCTATGCTATGATTTATTATTAAGGCATCTGTATCCGTCCAGAACTAATATTAAAAAATTGTCTTAGCATATATATATAATCAAATTTTAATACATATTTAGTCCCTAATAGTAATTTTAACTACATTAATTAAGATTTATAAAGAAATTTCCTTTAACCGTAAAAATTTTTCTTATTAAATTTCTCATAAACATTTTAAAACAAAAATACCAAAATATAAAAAACAAACTGGTGTTAATCCGAATATAAAAATTTAAAAAACAAAGAAAAATCTTTGAAATTATACATAGATTTAATAAAAATTTATTTTCTTTGTTGAAATATATTCAAATGTTTTTTTTATATACAATTAACTTTTTACCGAAATATGTATTATATATATAAATATATTTAATATACTGATAAATTGTGATAAAGAATCATTATTTTTTCCACCAATTCTTGTCTGACTCTATCCTTAAGATCCCTAAACATATCTTATATTTGTTAATATCAAATTTGTAAGAATGTGATTAATATCTTTTGGTTTATAACCAAGAAAGAAAAATGTGACACACTTATTTTATATTATATCTAGCTATATATTTTAACGAAAGATGGCGTTAATAACGCCTTTAATAATATTGAATTAAATGATGCGACTTGATTGGATAAAAAAGCTGAGGGTAGTAGATGAGCATTTCAAAACTTTTGGGAATAGTTTAGAATTGACAGAGCCAATTTTTCTTGCTCCACAAGGAATAATTTAAAATTTTTTGTTGTAGGTCGGTAAAATCACACATGTAATTAATTCCATAACTACAATTCCGTTTTTGTAATTTTAATAAATTAAATTATAATCAATAATTTTGAGATATTAATGGATATAATTAATTCATAACTCCTAATTAATGTTTTATGAAAAACGCTTAATAATAGCAATCATTCATTTATTTCATCATCTTTGGCAAAATATAATGAATAATTCTCAACCTTTAACTTTTATCTTGGCCCGATAATTCCAATTGCTAGTAAAATCCTACGTTCACTTAGAAGGTACATCTAAATTGCCAATATTCGTCCAATTTTTTTTCACATAACAGGTAAAATCATTAAAAAAGTTTGATGTTTAAATATTAACTTTCTCCCAATCTTGTTCTTTTAGAGAAACTATGCTATCAAATATAATGATTTTTTTTACAAAAACGTACTAAATCATAGAAAGCAAGGTTAACAATTACCACATTCTCTGGGTGCCCTTAATCGTGACATGAAATCAAAAGTATAATATAACGATAAAAATACAAGTTTATCAAGAATTTATGAATCAACAACGTTTATTTGTGAAAAACTATGAAACATAGGAGGAAATCAGTTGAATCAATGACAGATATTTCGTTGTTCATCTTATCTCTGTTGTATGCTATACAAGGTGGCAATTTTATGAATAACGCCTAGAATATAGATATTATTATAAGTAAAAATTAAGTTAATCATTTGAAAAAGTATCCTCAATAAATATTAATTGCAAAGACTTAGAAATAGAATTTTTTTTTTACAATACTGTAAAATTTTATCACCCGTAGTAAATTATGGAAAGCTGGTGCTAATATTTTTGTTCTAAAGAAATTTGTGTACCCTTTCATAAGGCTCTAATTAACTAAGTTAGAAGATCAATTTCCAGATGTAGAGTTTGATCGCGAAGCAAGCTCAGCTATTTTAGCTACTATTTCACACCCATATTTTATGCTTAGACGGGTTAGATCACTATCTAAACAAAATGATTTAATAATCATTAATCATGTATGAAGCTGCTTCAATAAGCATTTCCATATACAAAAATCAATCACGGGATTCTGATATTATCAATTTGTAAATTTTATATCAACCGCAAAATCCAATCGATTGATATTGAGATTAAAGTGCTTGCTTACCTAAAAGATGGTGGAGAACCGAATTAATATCTTAGAAAAGTTTCCTAACTATTATAAAAATGTTTCTAAAATAATATATTTTCTGTTTTAGTCAGAACCTGCAAGATGCTATTTAACCTAAAACTTCGATCTGTTTAAAAAAAATAAAGCTAAGTATAATCAAAATAACTTGGCAGGGTGAAAAAATTGTTCAAATGTTGATTATACCTAATAATACTTATTTATTAGGACATGATAAATGATATACCATTTTTTGTAAACTAAGACAGATTAATATAATGTAACATAACATCGAAATGGTAACTATCCCAATTCGCACTCTCAATAATTGGAGTTCTTCATTTCTATCAAATTGGTCCGCGATATCGAAAACTCGGTAATTAAAAATAGATTCATGATATCTTTAAATAAATTCCCCACCCCCTTCCCTTATTCAGATTCTGGGTAGTTTTTATAAAACCACCTAAATCCACTTAAAAAATTTTTTTTTTTTTGAAAACTGGTAAATCCTTTATACGCGTAAATCAGGTGTGAGATAAAAAAAAATTAAATAATAAACGTGATTGGAGGAGGTAATTAGAACAATTTTTATTCGTTATTTTGTCCTAAAAGCTTCATTTTTCCCTATTTTTTAAAATTTTAAAAGTAAATGGAGCACCACTCATACGTATCAAGAGCTAATATAATTAGTGTCGTTAAACGGCTCAATTTGAGCCGATTCTTATAAAATGGCTAATTCATTATTTTATCCAGAAAGATTTCGCCTCATAGATGGCACATAGGATTGAACATCTGTTGCCGAAATCTTGACGCTTAAGATAATATTTACCGGATAATAATGTTAGTGTTAGCGGTTTTTAAAAATCGGCTAAAACCGAGCCGTTTAACAACACCAAGTATAATATAGCTTAATATCAGAGAATAATATTTATTAATTATTTTTTGCAAAAAAAATGAACTATATATTCTGACAAATTATATTATGTTTTAAAATATACATTTTTTTAAAAAAATTTTGACGATTTAATGGAATAAATATTTCCCTGACGGTTTAAATCCTAAAAACTTTTTTGTTTTTAGTAGAACGCGTAGTTTTAGAGATAATAGTATCGCCGGAGTCCTTTTTTGGCTTTTGAGCACCGTGGGATGAAAAGGAGAGTTGAGAAGAGGAATAGTAAGACCGGATATCTTTGCCGGATGATGTACCCTTGGGTTCGGTATTTTTAGGATTTTTGGTAGATTTTGGATTTGGCTTTTTGGCGCCTTGCTTAGATTCTTTAAGCGTAGTAGTAGTAGTAGCAGTTTTCCTCGTGGACTTTAAAAAAATAAAAAAAAACACGGTGATTTTTTAGAAAAGTTTTTTTTTCTTTTCCAAGTCCAAACCAAACCTCCCGAGGGTTATAAAAATAACAATTTCGTTATTAAAAAAAAACATAATTCCCAAAATGATGAACCAATCGGCCCAGACAGACTATGGGGTAGGTTAAACTTATAATATAAAATAGGAATCAACATCGATCCTCGACTAAAATAAATTTTTTAAGAGATAATCATTTAGGAAAAATCTTCTTTATACATAGGGTGTTAATTATGGGTTTTAATAAATGCAAAAAATAAAAAAAATAGGCTGGAAAATATAGTATTATATGGAAATTGAAAAGCGGCGTTCTAGCGAAGATATTTTAAAAGGAATTTGATTACATTCCTTTTTTTTTTCTTCGAAAAAAAAGCCTAAACACATTCACCGAAATACAGTGAAAAATGTGTCAAAATATCGAATTAGCATTCTAATAAATTTTGTAAAAAAATAATTAGCGAATTGATGAACAAGTCGCCGCAGTCTATTATATTTTATATTTAAAAAAAAAAATAAAGGAAGATATACTCACTTTTCTGGCCACTTCCACATCGACGCTGTCACAAGAATCGTAGATGTCAACCTCCATATCATCCAAGTCAATCAAGCTACCATTTGAATTACCAACGATGCCGCCATCATTTTCGTGATTTCTGGTATCGGTGAACAAGGAAATGGATTCGCTATTTTTACTCCCCCCTTTATCGCTCTTATTTTGCGAGAGAGTCGCCGCTTCCTGTCCGGAGGCGAACTGGCTTATGAGGTCATCATCGGAATCGGAAGTAAAATTAGCATCGCCTCCTTTGTCCGATTTCGTTCTTTGGGCATCAATCTCGGCTGATCTCGTCTTATTTTTCGAAGTGTTATGGTCGGAAGTTTTATCGACAAAGGGATTGTCTAAAGAATAAAAAAAAACAAAAAAAAATCTTGAAAAACAAATCCTTTTTATATTCCATATTTCTCTAGCTGTAAACATACCGTCAAATTTTGGAGGCGGGAAAAAAAATCAGGTCCGCGGCGAGGCGGACTCATTTTTATAAATGGTCCTGGATAGATTTAGGGCAATGAGTTTTGAGCCGAACTTCACTAGTGAAACTAATACATAACTAATTTAAGCATAAAAATCGCCCCATCTTTCTTAAATTAATTTTAAGAATAAAAAGTTCGAAGATCTCTAGAGGAAACGGAAATTAATTATAATTGTAACAAGAATCACAGGATTAGGAAATTCCAAACTGAAGATTTTATTTTTGTAAAAAAAGAACAACTGGAGAAATGTAAAAAAAATATGTTTTTTTTTGTTAAATATAAATTGCATTTGATTAGAAAACAATGAAAAGTTGTTTAATATTTTGTAATCATTGTTGTAAGAGGCTACAAATAGCAAAATAATATGTCGGTTCTAAAAAGAATTAATGTTTACATTTCATATTATTTTAAAAGGTTTTAATAATTCAACGTTATTTGAATAATATATTTGTTATACAAATAATTGAATAATATATTTGTTATACAAATAATATAGCTTATTTATATTTTAATATTGTATAAAAGGTCAGTTAAATTGAATAATTATAAAATAGTATATACATATATATATTTATATATAAAAGAAAGAAAGATAGAAAAAGAAAGAAAGAAAAAATTGAGAATAAAAAGTTACCATTTACCATATATTATTAGGTTTCTTTAGGTTACAAAAAATTAATATCCTAGATTTATTAAAAAAGAAGCAAATTATTATTTTTATTTTTACCGAAATCGTCGTCATTTATTCCGCGCGATAAAATGGAAGGAAATGAAGAATCTTGTCTATTCTTCTTGGTTTTGGCGATATTAGAAGAATTTATTTGTCTATCATCATTGTCATTGCCCTTCCCTCGGGATCGTCCTTCCATAGCTCCCGAAGAGATGGGAATACGGTCTTCGATATCAGAATCCTCTTCTAACAAGATGTCTACGTTGTCATCTTTACCAGACCCATCAATTTCTCCGCCACCGTTAGTATTGGCGGTCGATATCCTTCTTTCGTCCCTTTCTTGTTGTGTTAATTGTCTCAAAATTCGAGCCTCTTTGAACCTTTGAAATCCATTATATTTTTTTTTTGAATGTCAGAAAAAATATAACAAAACGATAAATAAATGGATGTCATCCCGTGATCACTTTCATTCATTCATTTATTTTATTTTTTTTATATAAAAAAAGGTTTTGTTAATTGTCTCAAAATCCGAGCCTCTTTGAACCTTTGAAATCCATTATATTTTTTTTTTGAATGTCAGAAAAAATATAACAAAACGATAAATAAATGGATGCCATCCCGTGATCACTTTCATTCATTTTATTTTATTTATATAAAAAAAAAGGTTTGTATATAAATTTATTTTTTAAAAAAATGGCGTACTTATTGAAAAAGATAAGAATATTGTATAACACCTGCAAATTTTTTTACCGTAATTTTTTTTTCCGGAAATATTTTAATATGCATATTTTTTGCCACATTTTCCAGAATATATGGCGGGAATAATTTCTGTTGAATCCCGAGGTCAGCCGCCATACTAGATCCTTAGAGCGTTCACATTTAAATGTACTGTTAATTGATAGCTAATCCAAAAACTTGGCCGTCACAAATTAGCGTTTCCAATTTTTTTTGATAGTCTGCTTTTATTAGTTAAGAGTAGTGCTGTAAAGTAACGTCAAAAGTAACGGCGTTACTAACTTCGTTACATTTTTGAAGAGAAGAAATGCCATTCGTTCTATAGGTAACGAGTAAAGATAACGCGTTTCTTTTCTGAATAGTCAGTAACACGCGCGTTCTTTTTTTAAAAAGGTAACGCGTTACTTTTCATACGTAACGAGTAACGGTTACGCACTTCTTTTTGGTAGTAACGTTTACAGCACTAGTTACGCGTATTTAATTCAAAACAGTACATCAAAACTATCCCGAACGATTATATTCAAGCTATGTTTATCACAAAAACATACCAATGATGATCGACATTATCTGATTGGCATTTTTCGAAATGAAAATATAAATTTATAATCAAAATTCGCTCAGATTTATTTCTCTCGTTTGTTAAACATATTTATAAAACGCCGTTGGGTTGGATTTATCGAACGCTCGGGTATGGTCCGAATCCACCCAATTCGACTGTTACAAGATCATCCTAAAGCACGACAAAAGTAAAATTATATTTCTTATCCTCAAGGGATACAGTGCTGTACAATTTTAAGGTGGTATAATATTATCATTAAACGAAATAGCTTTTTCTCAAATGGAAGAGGGGGAAGGCGCATGCGCTTTTAATTACAATCCAATTTTTTTTTTGTAATTCATAAATTAAATATTTTTCTATAATATATGCGTATTTTTGTAGCCATTTATTTTTTTAAAACAAAAATTTTTTCGCGAATCAAATGTGCGAACGATTTACTTAATTATAGCTTTATCCAGAATTTCTTCGTTCACGATATTTTCTCGGTTCTGTTTTTCGATCAAATCTTTCTGTATTTTGTGGAGCTGATGCCCAACCAATTCGCTGATCGAATCGAACTCTTGTTTGTCTATAAACTGCCGAATAGCTAAACCAAGACCCTTTTCTAAAATTAAAACAAAATAAGACAAATTGTTGAAAAAATATAATAATTTTTTACGGCTAGACTCAAATTGAACTGTCATTTAAGTTTATACTCAAAAAAAATGTATTCGTAATTTGTACCTAGATCCGTTTTTCCAGGGTTCCAATAGACCCCAGTCCAAGAAAGCTTTTTAATTGGAAGGGATTATAAAAAGAAACGGTCCATTCATTTCTTTGTTCGTTACATTAGGTAAAAAGGGTGAAAAGCTGGCCTTCCACGGTTAAACGCGGAAAACCGTAATTAACGGAGAAAAAAGAAGTGTATACCGGTTAAAATGGATAGTTGATTGATAGTTCCGGCTTTATCCAAAAAGGTCTTCACCAATTCCTCCACACCCGAGACGCTGAGAGATCCGAATACATCCGAAGAACCATCTTGCCCCGTACCCTCTAGCAAGACAGGATCGAAGGGGCACGTCTTTGTCATAAATTTTTTAAGGGCCAATCTATCCTCTTTGTGTTCCGTGCTTTCGTCTAAAAAAATAATAGATTTTGTTTTTGATATAAAAAGGTTTTAATTGGACCGGACAATTGATGGCCATGTCCTCCACTAGGGTGGACTTTAGAATACGATTTGGAATTACGTAGGATAGTAAGACGAGGATCTGGAAGATGATATTTTAAAAATCAACCTTTTTATACCAAATCATATAAAAATAATAGTAGGCACCGCCAGAGTTAAAGTAACTTTGTTAGTAGCGGTAGCTAAGAGCGTGCTACTTTAAAATAGAAATAGCGGCATCGCGTTCCTTTTTTTTTAAAAAAAGTAGCCAAAATTAATTTTATATCAAACAAAGATGCATTAGTTATTCTTTGAACCACCCCAAAAACGACTTCTTCAGAGAATTTTTTTTGAAAAAAAAGGTTACTAATATAATAGAAAAGAGCTTATATGCCTCCTTTAAATCACAAAAATGTATTAAAAAAACGTTTTTGAAGATTATTCTCATTTAATAGCTACTCCATTACCCTCTAATATACTATTATTGAATAATAATATTCAGATTCACTATGAAATGTAATTAACAAAACAATTTAACTTTTACACACAAATCAAATTAAAATAAAAAAAATATAAAATGAGAAATAAAAACTTTTTTTCTTGAGAAAATGGATGATGTCTTTAGGATTGGCGACGGTGTCAACGAAAGCTTGACCGAACTTTATAGGGTTTAAAAAGTCTAATCTAAAAAGATTTAATATATATTTTGTTATATAATAGTGTCAAGTTATATATGTATTTAGAGTTCATCATTCTTTAGCAGAATCTACAACAATTCAGTGTTCGTATATTTAAAGCTAATAACATGCACAAATATTATCTTTTTTTTTGAATAATTAAAAATAGAATATATATAATTTGTAAGAAAGCAGTCCTGGTATTAGGGCTCAAATATTTAATCCTGGTTTTCTATCCTATCTCATTTTCTGTAGAAATCATTTGCAAACGCTCATTACTCCAGCCGACGACTCAGTTCAAATGCACATAATATTATACCCATTTACTCATACCCCATAGTAACCCCAAGCTAGGCACTTGTATAAAAATTAAATTACAATATTATCACTCAATTTTAAGGGCATAAAAAAGGTCTATTTGACCCCACCCCAACCAATACTGTACGAAATTCGATTACTTTTCATCGTACTCGACCCTAATCCGAATCAAGGGCAAGGTTGGCTGCCTAGGGTCACCGGTTATAAGCCGCGGAATGTCGTTTTTCAAGGCGTTTTCCATCGCGTTCAACAAAAATAGTTTGGCCGCGGAGGGGACAGACGGTGGCTTCGAGTCGAGTATAACGAACGGTCTAACCGTTTTCAAAGGGATTTTGTTCATTTTAAAACTCCTATAAAAAATTTTATCGATATGTCATATTTGGAAAATAGGAATTGTATTTTAAATAATTTGTGAGGCGAGACTACAAGTCCACACGGGTTGTCCATACCCGAACTTTTTATTATCGGGCTCGGGTTGTAAGAGGTGTCCGACCCGAAGCCCGACCCGACAAATATCCTTAATAATCATTTTAATCCATAATGTCAATTGAAATCACATTTCATCATTAAATTGTCAATCAGAATAACATGTCATTCTTCGATTACTATTTTACGTAACATCCGTTCACCAAACTATTTTGCTCTTTATTATAATTTTGAGTCATTATTACACAGTTTATTTACATCATATTCTATCAGGTTAATATAAAAAATATTTATCTAATATATATTTAATTAAATAAGCCTCAAATTTTTTAATATTTAAAATCGTTTACCAAATTTTAAATTGGTGGAAGACCTATCAAAACGACTTCCCCAATTTAAATGTTTTGGTTATTGAATTTCCTGGCTATCCCCTGCTTCCTCGGCTAGCAGTGAAATAGCGCTTTCAGCTGCTGATAGTGATCTTTGAAGATAGTAGGACTTGTTTAAAGCCCGACAAACTCCACTCCTCGTTATTTATATAATCGCGATAATTATTAAATTCCTATTGTATTTCAACTTTTTAAATAATATTTTAAACTGAATAAAAAGTAAACATTTCCAATTTAAATAAAAAATGCAACTTTATATAAATATCGATTATATTATGGCGGTCAAATAAACTTTTATTTAAGGTAATACATATAAATTAAAAAAATTTAATCGGGTTCGGACCGGGTTAAAAAATTTGAATTCGGGTTCGGGTCGGGCTCGGGCCGCGAAAAAAAACCCTTCGCAGACCCGAGACTAAAGGTATCGATTCATTTTAATCGTGTTAGTATGGAATGAAATATATATATACGTTGACTAACTTATTTTTGATCTGCAAAAGTGCAACGTGTTTAGGTACGGCTTCACCCGCGCTAAGTGACGTAGCGATAGAACTGCCCGGTTGACTGACGAAAAAAGATTTCTCGGCGTTCCATTGCGGATCTATAAGACACTGGCCAATTTTTTTTTAATGATTTTAATTTTTATGTAACTCTCGCCGAAATCAGTTACAATTTCGAGGTATCTCCAGTATCGTATCTTATTTTATTTAAGTATCGAAAAGTTCTCTACGGCCACGAAAATACTAATCTTTATTTCCCAAATAAGAATCGACAACAAAAACCACAAAGCTTTAAATTTATTTTAAATTCCAAAAATAAAAATCGCCATTTTTTGTATTGTATTGTTTACCTCGTGTTCGTGTCCCCATATGACGAGATCCAAAAAGTCTTCTAGAAAATGCTCGGGTATATAATTGGTCGGCCCGTGCTTGGTCCTGTTCTGGTGCAGCACGAATAGATTAAAATATTCGTCCTCCACGTGTCCGTCATCTCCCCCGTTCAGCTCATTCCCATTCCTTTCTCCGAGAGTACCTTTTTTTTGTTTTGTTTATATGAGTTTTAATACGCTACTTTGTCAGCCAATCAAAATAATTCACTAAAAATTTTTTTGTCAAAATGAATAAAAATATTTGGCGCAAAATCAATCAAATTTTTTAAATAAAATATTCGCACAAAATCAAAAATTAACTTGGTGTGTTTATTTAAAAAAAAATAAATAAATAAAATAATTTTTAATAATTTGTATTTTTCGATGAATAACTACTTGGACGGATATCCTGTCAACCAACTTGAAATAAAATGAGATAATTGGCATATCCGGGCTAAAATATGAAAATCTTGTATATTTTTTATATTACTTTACTTATAAATAACTGGCTTCATCTATCCCTTTACAAAAATAAAAATATTTTGAGTCACATTTTACCAAGTACTCCATTTTTTTTATCTTCTTATATTTCACTTTCTTTAATGTTAGAATAATAGGATGCGGAGTGAACATTATTTCATCTTGAAAATACTTAAAAGGGAATATGTTCAGTGGATATAGTATAATCAAGTGATAACTATTTTGTCAAAATGAAATGGTGGAAAAAAAAGAGAAAAGGATATTAATTATAAAATTGAATAGATATGGCCATTCTATAACAGATGTGTGACAAATATTTTAGACATCCTCCAGACAAACATCGAGTATATATATAAAACCAATAAGAAAACATTTAGATCAAATAATCTGTATCAAAAATATTCATTATTTTGAATATTTATCTGCTAATTTAGATAGAAATTTAGTAGATAAAAAATATTTCTTTCTCTTTTTTAGTTTTCATTTTTGATTGAAATATAAAAATTGCAATGGCGAAATATATATAAGAAAAGGAAAAAAGGATATTATTATTTAAATAAATTAAATGATTTACCATTAGAATCCATTGTTGGAACTTTGAAGTTATCAGCAGGGCAAGATGATTCGGGTCTTAAGTACACCACATTTTTGTAAGCCATCAATCTGTCAAAAGAACCACAAATTATTATTGCAATATTTTTCTTCTTCTTAAAATAGATTCAAAATAATAAATGAAAATAATTGTGATTTCAAGAGTGTCATAGGTTTCGTATCAAATTCAATTCTAATCTGAGTCCCCAAGCCAGCTCAGTAGCCAAGTTTGGGGCCAATAAAAAACATTTGCTTTTTCTAATCGATAAATTTTTTTTTTAAAAGCTTATTATATTTAACCTATGAAGTCTTTCATCTCGTATAGAACCTAACCCATAAAGAGCCAATTTGGTTTTCCCTTTGTTTATATTTATTTGCAAAAAGAGTTAGAAATGTGTTGGTGTATAAAAAAATTGAAAGTTTTTGATTTGTTGGGTAATAGAACTATAATGAATTTGCAGAGTAATTTAATTACTCACTATTAATGAAACTACTATAAAAAAAAATAAAATAATTGGTTTTTGAATATTGTCATTTTTTTTTGAATTTATAAAGTTTTACTTTTATGGTTTGTTAGCCATAATTACCATTGGCTATATCTATTATTTATTTATCTGTCATATGATTGGTTTAATTATGTTTATTTAACCTTTTTTGATATTTTTATTATTGAAAACAATTTGTTGTTAATTTCCCACAAGTATTTATTTTTAAATGAATTTTTTAAATAGTTTGAATAAATGTTTAAAAATAATAATTTTGGTGGACCTGGTTAATAGGGGCTTAAATAGTCAATTCATAGAGCATCTTTGGCATAATCTTAAAACAAATTATGTTAAATCTAGAAAGTTCCAGTCAAAATAAATAAAATTCAACCAATCACATGATAGATAAATAAATAAAAAGATAGCCAATGGTAATTATGGCTCACAAATCATATTCTTACCAGTTTTTTTTTGTTTGTTTAAGAAGTTACAAGATATATATTCATTTAAATATAAATTTAAAGGCTTTAAGGTTCTCTACCTTTTCTAAAAAGTAATGGTGTTATGTATATTCTGTCCAAATTTGAGCCATGGTTAGTAGCTTTTGATTTCTTTTTACTGCCCATATTATCTGTATCAAGATCAGCATCTTTGCTTATGATTGGGTTGTCATAGTGGGAATCAAAATTTCTACCAAAATGATTCAAGAGACCAGTTGATGCTAATATATCGATTGCACTTAAATTATACTTTCCAGTGGGATCATCATGGTTGCCATGCACACTAAATACAGGTAGAGTAATATTGAGATCTGGGTCGAGATAGTTGATTTTCACTTTTCTTCTCTCTAAAATTTTCCTTTTTAATTCATTATTTTTATTTACACCGGTGGAATAATTAATCGATTCTTGTTCATGTGTATAATTATCTCTGATGCTATTTGAGTTTCCTTTGAAATTCACATCTGGTAAATCTAGAAATGTTGAAGCCTCTTGAGTTAAATATTCTAAAGTTGAACAAGGAGGTAAAAGATCACTATTTTCATTTGAAGAGATTGAGGAAATTCCCAAACAATATTTTCTAAGTAAGGATATGCAAGAATGAAGGCATGATCTTGAGGGCTTGTTTTCATGGAAAAGATCACCTCCTAAAAGCATAAAATCTACTCTTTGGCTTTACATATATAATAAAATAAGTTACATATAACTATATGATTTAATAGATTGCTTATTTTGAGTGAAAAATGTTATCATGTAATTAAAAAGTGTAATTTAATAATTGCTTTATTTACCTTACAGCTATTTGTAATATCTCTTCAAATGTATTAAAGGAATCATTGCATCTAATTGGATCTTTTTCTGCGAATCCTAAATGTATATCCGAAGCTACCAGTATTTTTAAAATATCGTTAGTCATATGGTTTTTAAATATCGCAGGTAAATTTTTTAGAATACATGACGATGATAACGAAATTGGCTTTCGGTAATGCTAACATGGTGTCAATGTCAATCATCATTGAAAGATGTAAAAAAGTAGTTTGATATAGAGGTCTGCATTGGGCGGGTTTTTGGACTAAAAGCCCGCCAATCCAATGTTTTAAGAAAATTTAACCCGCCCACCCAGCCTGCCCATAGTTTTCAAAAAATATATACCAGCCCGCCCCGGACATTTGTCAAAAATTTATTACACGCCCGCCCATTAATCTAAATTTTTTTACCCGCCTGCCCATTATTTATAAAAAAAAGATAAAATTCTAGGAAATTGGCGAATAGACCCGATCGTTTTGTTTAATTGAGAATTTTCTTTTTGAAAATATCCGAATATTTTTTTTATTATATATCAAATCTTCTTGCAGATGAACATTGATGACGAAGGAAGAAGGATGTGCCACTTTTGTTATTATATTTATAGATAGATTCGCAATCATTGCAGCTAATCCAATCTAGCTTTTTGTCATTTTCATCGAAAATGATTTTAAATTGTTTCCACATTGAAGATTTGAGTTTATTATTATCTGAATTTTATTTTATTTTAATTTATATAAATTATTTATTATTTTTTTAGATATATTTTTATTCATAATAAAATTTTAAAATATAAATTAAATTAAAATATATTTTTTTTATTAAAAAATATGCTATAAAAAATAAAATTTATATATTATATAATAAAAAAAAAATGAAAAGGGTAATTATAAAGATAAACAATTATTACTAAAATAAAATAATATAATGCAGATTGCAAACCCAAAATAAGGAAATTTTAAGAGAAAAGTTTGATTACATTCCTATAAAAGGAAATTTTAAATAGACAAAAATGTTTATTTGTTCTAAGAAAAAAGTTTTATTGTTGTGTTTATTACATAATTTAATTTAGGTAAATGTTCTTCACTTAAAAAAAACGATTGGTACAATAAAAAAAGAAATATTGTTATCGATCATTTAAACAATTATTTTTTTTAGTATGTTTTTGAACAAAAATTTCAAATTTCTTAACCCGCCCAGCCCGCCCATAGTTTCAAATTTTTTTACCCGCCCACCCACCCGCCCGTTTACTTAGATGGGCGGGAGTGGACGGATGGGCTGAAACTCCGCTCAAAGCAGACCTCAAGTTTGATGTGTTGTTAAATTCCACGTCAGGCACTAAGCTGGCTTAGGAGAGAGAAAGGGTAAAAAATTCCACCCCATTCAGCAGGAGAAATTTAAAGCATTAAAAATTTTAACAAGGCCTTCGTCATTATTTAATAAGTTAGATAAGTTATTTAAGAGATGCTATTAGTTAAGTGGGAAAACGGGACTCTTCAAAATAAAACCGGTTAATTAATCAATTTTTGCATTGAAATTTATCAACAAATAATTTTATTATACTTGATGCATAATCCCAGAAAATATTTTAGAACTAAAAAAAGTTAGTCAAATTTTGATGAGGTATTTCCTTTCTTTTTGTTGCAATATGTATTAAAAGCTCAAATAAAGAATCTCATTATCATATTTTTTGTGTTAAATTTGATTTACTAATATTTTGATATTTGACATGTTAATCTTTATATAATATATGCAAATTTAGCCCATATAATTTAATATTATTTAAAATGAGGCCATTAGCTGATTAGATTGACTGATGATATTTGTATAATATAAACATTTTAACCTTTATCCTGCATTCAGAGTTAGATCAATTCGTAACAAAGTATACAAAATATAATATAAATATAATAACTTTACATTAATTTTTTATGCTTCGCTCATAATCGCCCAGATAGCGTTTATGAATGCATGGTTATAATTCAATATCAGCTGGTTATTTATAAACGACTAACGTGATGAACCATCCGTTAAAACAAATATTTGATTTTAAGAATTATAAAAAAGATACTGTATTCTAAAACACAAAAAATGGCACGTAAAGATACATCCAATCATGGAAGTAATATTGAGATATACAGGAAAACTATTGGTACTTAAATTTTTTGATATATATATATATACAATTGATTTTTATTATAGGAAAACAGGTTAACAAAAATTCAAAAGAATTGCTTTCCCAAAAGAAAAAATCTCAATTAGAACATTTACAGCATAAATCTGCACAAGTAAGTTTTATGATAATATTAATTTAATCTTTTTAAATAAAATAAATATTTACCTATTTTTTTTTAAGTTATTACAATTACAAGATATATATAGATTAACTATCATTCTATGAAAACCAACTAAAGTTTCTTCATTCATTATTATGATGAAATTAAATCTATCAATTGTATAGTTAATATAAATTTAATTTGTTTTTTTAATCTCTTCTGAACAAATTTTAGTTGATAGTTGTAATGAATTGGTCTTTAAAAGTGACTCATATATTATTTATTTATATTAGAATAAAATAATATAATAATGGTAAATTACAATATGTTCTAAATAATAATATAATATAAATTTTAAAATGTAACATAAAATATTAAATGCCAATTTGTTACAGTACAAGAGCCATATCAGACCTGTTTTTATAGGCCCAATAAGTCTGCCTTTATTTGTTTCCAATAAGTTCCACCTCAAAAAAAAAATATAAAAATTAGGTATGGTCTGCTCAGATCCATACAATTTTTTTTAATTGTTAAATATATTGCAAAAATCAGTTTGAGAATAAATTTTCAAAAAAATGCAGTTTATAAAAAAAATCAAAATATTTGCTTAATATAATTTGATGAAAAACATTATTTTTAAGAAATGAAGTCTGAAAAATGTCCAGTTCAAAATTTAAAATTAGGTCCAGTCTGAGTCTAAGTATTCTCATCTATGTAAAGCCATAGTTTATTGTGCAGCCAATGTTATATTAGTCATCAATAACTAGACATAATCTTGCAGAGACCGAAACCTGCTTATTTATCACCATATGTTGGCCTTGACACCATTGGTTTTTAAGATTTGAGAATTCACATTAATTTTCTCATTTCTAAAAAATGTTTACTTCTTGGTTAATATTCCCAGACATAAAGATACATATTATATGAATATGCAAATTTAGCTGTTATTTTTACCAATGATTATTTCTTTTCTTTGACGTATGTCATATATGATCTGGAATTTTAATTTAATAAAATTTATTTAAGCCAATAATTTGCATCCATTGTCAGAACCCTACAATTTTTAAAAATTTAAAACAGAAAAAAATAATGCAACTTTTAATTTAAAAATTTATATTTGACATGAGGGATTGGGAGGGGGGTCTTATAATTCCATATCCGTTTTCATGGAATAGCAGTTTTTTTCTAATTCAAATTCTTAAATTTACATTATATATCTTGTTTTTGTTTTAATTAAACATTTGATTTTATAAGACAATTAAGAAACTACGTAAGATAAAAATTATTTAATCTACACTATTAAAAATAAAGTTATTTTAATTATTAAATTAAGCAAATAACACTCATCATGGGAACTCTATTGATAGGTGTAGCCTTGGTTTATTGCTTCTTTTACTTCTACATCCTCAAATAATTTTAAGCCTCATAATAGGACTGCAACTTCATCATATCGAAAAATAATTTGATGTCATTTCCAAAGAATAAATTTATGACCAACTGCGAAACCAAATATTTTAGACGAATAGCTAATATTATCTATATCATCATCACATCCCAATTATACTTACTCAAATAATTAAAAATTTTCTTCGCATAAATATACCAATCATTAAACTACTTAAATTAATTAAACACCAGATAAACATTGAAACCTCTCTCATTATGCTTAGTAATTATCCTTTTCTCCCAAATCAGCCAATGCAATTCTTTGCCTTCACAAGAACCATAGTAATGATGACTCCCCTCATATTATAATTCGATTATCACTATAAAAAAATCTACTTCTCCCAACAATATGACTTCAAACTCAGTAATGCTTCATTGTTGCCCCTATCTCTTATGTCCCAGTGTATTCAAACGTCCATATAGACTATCAGCACACATAAATTCTCAACACTTAAAGTTCAGGGCATTTCCCTGCATAGAAGCTAGTTGCGATAAAGCGTTTTACCGGAAAGAACACCTGAGAAGGCACACACTTAGAACCCACAAAAAAATGCTACAATCATCACCTGGAACCAAGTACGAAGATCTAGGCGATTCTGAGGGGGATCCTATAGAAACTTCTAGTATTACCCAGAATAATATGGAGACTTGTTCAAATTTTGAAAATTCTGACCAATCAACAAATCTTTTATGTACTGCATTGGATTCGAAAAGCCCACGCTTGCGTTGCGAATTTAAATGTCCCAATTGTCCCAAGACCTACAAAAAGCGTGAGCGGCTTAAAACCCATTTATTATCTCATCAAGACTCAAATATATCTACATCTAACCTTGTTACTACTACCCTGCCTTACCTATGCACCCACTATGGCTGTCCTAGGAGTTCCCCTGGGAAAGGTTTTGCTTCCGCTTCACGTCTGCGCAGGCACATTCCTATTCACAACACCAAAGCTCTGGCGTCACGAGGTACCCGGGTTTTACCGCATCGCTGCCCATACTCGTCTACATGTTTATCTAGGCGCGTGACTTTTCGATCCGCTAAACTGTTGTCCCAGCACTTGGAAATATTCCACAAGCCGGGAACCAAAAGAAACGAAACGGAAGAGGGTTTATTGGTAAATCATATGAAAAACGGATCGAATCTTGAAAATCGAGATAATGATGACGCCGAAAATGGCGAAGCAACGATAAACGGTTTCCAAGATATCGACAGGTCAAGGAATAACATGGAAGCTGGAACCGCGAAATCCCGTGAAGGCCTAAACAATTTACAGGAGGAAGCCTTGAAAACTTCTTCCAATACTCAAACTAATGTGGAGATCTATTCAAACTTTAAACATTTTGACCAATCAAAACTCTTATGTCCCCCTGCATCATTTTCGAAAAGCGCACACTTATATCGTGAATTTAAATGCCCCGACTGCTCGAAGACCTTTAAAAAACGCGGGCAGCTTGAAACCCATTCAATAACTCATCAAACTGACACTTCAAATATGTCCACTAATCTTATTAATACTAAAACCCATATATCACCTAACACATCCCTAAATGATTGTCCTACCTATATTCCCGGCGACTATCGCCTACCCAGGGACGACCCTATTTGCGGCACGATTGCTTCGCCATCACGTTTCCGGTCCTCCCCGCATCGCTGCCCGTACTCATCGATATGTTTAGCTGGACAAGTTACCTTCCGATCCGCGAAACTGTTGGCCAGACACCTAGAAATATTTCACAAGTCGACCATAGAGAAAAACGCGGAGATAAATCACATAAAAAACTTAACAGCTAATCTTAAAGACGCCGAAAATGGCGATGCGTTGATGAACGATTCTTCTCCAGAAATCGAATTTATGGGAAATGGCGCTGAAGAGGATTTTATAACACCTGAAAGGGATGGAAAAATTGGCCAAAATTCGCCAACCAATAAATTAGGCGATAAAGCGAAATATGACCTCATCGAGATCCAAAGATTTTATTGTCCCTCTCCCAACTGCGGAAAATATTACTTGCACAGTCGAAACGTGACGCGTCATTTGAAAGATGGGTGCCCTTTTGCCGTTAAGGACGTGAGTTCGGATCATCCTATGGCGACCGAACCCCCAAAAAGCTAGGGAAAGGTTCTAGAAAGAAAAAAAACAAAATGGAAGAGGAACGTCCTTTTAATCATTCGTATTGCCTAAGTTTTTTGCAAAATTTTTTTCACAATGACTCCATATCCGTTTAAGACAAAATGAGAGGATTAAAATCCCCATCGAAGACTTCGAGGAATCTAAGGAATTTATTGTTAGATAGACATATAAAAAGTTCCAATAATTGAATAAATATTATTTGTAAAATCTACCGATTTTTATGACAGATTTCGATTTTGATTTTCTTTTTGTATCTATTCCCGTTATTATCGAGCGACAATTTATTTCCGTGCTTCTAAAATTCGCGCAATTATTGTACCTATATTCGCGCTTTTTTTTAAAAAAAAAATATATATATAAATGTCGTTATCCGAAAATTGTTTATAAAATTACTCTAAAGGTGGAGGAGGGAAATTAATATATATGTATGTTTTTTTCGAAAAACCCTGCAAATCGGAGTGCAGATATACCAATCACACAGCCCGGGCAGGGTACCCGGGTCGGGCTTAGGTCATGGCCTGCAGGTCTCTGCTGTAGATGTCAATCAATTATCTCGTGAATCTGTGAACTAGGAGATTTCAATATATAGGTTCGGAACACTTTTCAAAAACATGAATAAATTTATTAATGTTAAACACTTGTCTGAATAAATTAAACCATCTTCCTTGTCCTCGGAGTTAGGTTATTTTTGGATTTTACCTAAAACTATACCATTTTAAGAAAAAATTTAATTTGAACGAAATTTTTAATTCGACCCAACAGCGCCGTACTCCTGGGTTCGGTCGATTCATAAACACGTGATTAGTTGGCTAACAAGGAAATGAGGGTCTAAATGTGAAATCATACATTTCTTAATTATTTGTAATATAGGCCTAAATTTCCAGCCTTTAAATAATAATTTAAATGAGGGATCCCAACTGTAAAGAATATCGGTTCTGTGCTCTCTTCAGATATAAATATGGCATACAAAGTTCGGGTTCGGTTTGCAAAAGAGTAATCATAACGGGCCGGTTCGAACATTTTTTAACCCGGTTCAAACTTTTTCACTTAGCAAATTAAATATTATGCAAAGAAAAGAATAGTTTTTAAACTTCCCCTGTACTCAACCAGCCCCGGGCTCCCCTACATTTAATTTTTTATATAAATTAAAAAAAAAAAATAAAGAATAATTTATGTCGTAATAGTCTGAATACCTAGACTGACGATGCATTCGTAATAATGAGTGTGAAAGCGTCGTTGAATGCAAATCAGCTGGGTCCGCCATTTTGATAACCCATATTAGTAATTATTCTCATGTTAAAAAACTACCATTAAAATTGATAACTTGCTTCCTTTATTATCTCTATGAGAAGAGCGATTCCTTAATAAAGTTTGCGTCATACATAGGAAATAAATTGGCCTCTCGTTTAAAATTTTTAAGTAATGATACGGGTAATCAAAATGGCCCACCCAGCTGTTTTCATTGGATGCACACTTTTGATGAATGCACCGTCAGTCTAGGTATTATTATATGTCATCGGATTCACACCATAAATATTTTATAAACATCCTCCGAAATATACGTGCGCAAAAATATATATCTCAAAATTAGGAAACGGAAGTTATAGATGATTTAATTTTATTTTAAATCCGCTAAAAAAAACCCGAGTCTATAAAACGTAGCCCTGAATTTTAATAAACTCTGTCTTTATGACATATACAATTTTTCTTAAAGCCACTTTTGTTTTCATAAATACCCATATAATTAACATCATATTTCGAAAAATGTAATGTAAAGCATAACTTTCAATGTAACTAGATACTATTTAAAAAAAAAAACTTTTATCCACCATCCTATGATATTAATTATTAATGCTTGATTAACCTTATATCATTATTTTTTTTAGAGACATAAGACAATAGGACAATAAAAATTAAACAATTTATTTTGATATTTATACAATATTTAACAATGATATTTATTGAAGATACAATATATACTAATGTATTCAAAAGAAAAATTCGTTTATTTAAATATGTTCAAGGTAAAATTCAATTATTAGGGACAAATATTTTTACAATGTTTGACAGATTATCGTTAAATTTGCAAAAATAATTATACAATAAAGAAAGTTTAATAACTTTAACCACATCTTCCTTATAGGAAGGATTAGGTAATACATTGAGATAAAACGTGAAAGATATGTAACATATATTCTAAAAGTGTACGTGTAGCGAAAGCGATATCAAAATCGATGGTCTATAGAAAATGATCATAAAAATCTACGGTGGTAATATAGATAGAGACTGGTAGCAAGAAAATAACAAATTCCAGCATCAAAATTAAGAGCATTCCTAAAACCTATGTTGAGATTTTTCCTTCTCACTTCCAACCTCTTCTTCGTAGAGTTACAATATAAATTTGCTTGCAGGTATTTAATTAGTTTGGTTGTGGTAACCATTTTGTCGATATTTTTTTATGTTAGTGGAATGACCTAATGATCTTACAATTTTAGATGCTTTTGATGGTGCTTCTATTTGGATATGACTGCCATTTTTTATTTCAGAATTAGATACCACTCTGATCATATTGGATCCAGACGGAAGAGGAATTAGGTTGACCGTATTTTTCATTCTCCAATTCAATAAAGTCTTTTGGCGTTTGAGGGGGTAATAATTAAAAACTAATATCGTACAAACGGGTGCAAATTTTGTAAAAAAATTCCTGAATCTTTCTTTTCTTTCTTTCTTTCTTTCTTTCTTTGCAAATTGCCTGCTATAGATTGTGGAATTCTTTGCCCCGCATATATAATTGAGCTGAATATTATCAAGCCACCACCCCGAAAGTATGACACAAAACAGGAGATAAGAAAAGCTAAAGCGCAACAATGCCCTCACTCTAAATGCAGTAATATGACGCCTATATAAATGGGATACACGGTAGCCATCATCTGCAATGAGGCGAAGAGAAGGTATATCATGAAAAATAAATTAACAAAGGTTTTAGCCAAAGGAAAATGATAACTTGACAGATATTCCTTCCAAGGTCTCTGTAACCAGAAATTAGCCAAATGATATTCTGCCAAGGTATCCAAAATGGGGTAGAAAAGCATAAAGAAGCAATTTACTATGTTAACTGCATAAAATGCTCGGCTCACGCACTCTTACGTGTAAAGGTTTGTCCTTCATCGCAATGTACAATCCTGTCCCATTGCCTATTATGCCTATAATCAGCAGAATTGGAGATAAGCATATAAAAATAATAAGTTTAAGACGCCTGTCGGCTGTAAATATATTCTCCCATATGGCTCCCGCGATTAATAATGGTATTTTCTTTTTCCAACCCGTTGCGAAATTCGTTCCTATGGCTAATTGAATCGTTCAGGTTTGGAATGCCTGCCGTGAATTTCCACGACATTATTCGTTTTAATTGTATATTTTGGTAATTATATTTGTATTGTATATAATACAATTAGGTTATTACCTTGACAAAGCTATAAATTTTAATATATTTTCAATTAAATTTTCATTCGAAATAGGAAGTTTAATTATTGAGATAACAGTAATTATTGGTATCGCTCTCCGAAAAAAAATAAAATAAAAATCTTATATAATGTAGGAGAATTATTTTTTTTTAAAAAAAAATAATTTTTTTTAATACCTTGTGTCATATTATATAAGGAAATTAGTTTTAATTTGATTATAATTCTAAATTCTTACCCTAACCAGGGTAGCGAAACGTCACATAGCTAAATACTGAAATATCTAAAATGATGACAGATAATGACTATAATCCATATTGAATGTAATTAATATTTTTAAAAATAATATATATATTACTAGGTCCAGACCGATATTCGGTTAAGTAAATAAAAACGGTTAATACCGGTTTAATGATTTGATTTAGATTCCTAGGTTTCCCACTCTAAAAAAAATAGATAAAGTAGTATACGAGAAAATCGTGTCATAAAGTCCAATAAAATTTAAATTCGAATATTTTCGCGCCAATTATTTTTGCAGGCCAAAATTTTATGGTCAGAGATATTTTTTAAAAAAAAGTTATGTAGATGACGTAAGAGTTTATAAATTCGGAGCTATGTCGCCTAAACCGAGAATTTAGAAGATAGTGCGTTTCCCGATTAGTATTCAATAGAACTGGAGACAGGGTTAAACAGAACATGGGGCAGGTCAGAACTTGTGCTGGTCAATTCTGGTCTATTGGGCCAGACTTTTATTAATATTTAAGTTTGCTTCATCATTCAATTCATATATTATGTATATTTTATTCTATATTACTACCCTAGTGGTTAGTTCATTTTTATTTATTAAAATATTTGTATTATTTATTAAATTATCTCATATTTGATTTGATATTGTTAACATAGAAAAAATACTTTTATAATCTTTTTTTTTAACTCAAACTGATACATGACATATTTTATTATATTTTCTATATTATAATGTTAATTTTTAAATAATAATATTTTGTCATATTTGTATATGAATTTTAATAAAAAATTGAATTTAAAAAAAATAAAATAAATTAAATATTTTTAAAATAACAAAAAAAATAGACCGGTCGTGGATCAATATTTTCAGTTATAACCACAGTCAGGATTGGTTATTTACTTGCCTGATCCGGTCCGTGTGTGTCGGTCCAGCCCGGACAGCGATCTTCATTGTCAAAGCACTTTATTTTAATTACAAGATATTAAAGGTTTAAAGAGTGAAATTCAACTTTATAAATAATTATGCATGCACTACAAAAATATTTTTTTAACCTTAAATTTTTAACGTTTATTTTATTATATAGCAAACAAAAGAGCATTGGGCATTGTATACAAATCTTTTATAAAAAAAAATTTAAAAAAATGATATGTTTCTTTTTTTGTGTCAGGTTTTTTCGGCGAAATTTATCGGCGGTGGTTGCTTGATTGCACATGATAGTCAGCATAGATGCAAGGGATCCTGAATACTTAAGCAATTTCTCTGTAAAATGCTCTTGAGTAACTCATCCTTCATAATAGCTTTTGTTATACTGTTATCTCATCATTACCTCATTTTACTCTTCCGCCATAATAATTGATTTATTATATATTTCTTTATCATTTACGTGTAACCGACGACATAATACATTATTTTTAAATGGCGTTCTTTGTTTGATCACGGCCACGAATGCCTTCCGTCCAGCCCTCAACAATTTTTTAATTATTACGCCTTTCCCCCCTTCTAAATTATGATACCATCGTACGCGTACTAATTTGGCCAAATCCGATATACATTAATTTTGTGTTCTTTGTGAGGATCATAAATCCCGCTCTTGAATTGCAATAAACAACACTCGGGTTCTTCTACCAAAAAAAAAATTTCCGCCAGATTAACCCTCTTACTCTTTTCTTTTCCCGGGAGTTATAGTAATATAAATTAGCCATCAAAACCTAGCCAAAAAATCTATCAATATAAATCGCTAAAAAATGTATCTAGCAAACGTTATATCGGAATTCGTGGAAGTTTTGGTAAATCACGAAATATTCATGTTTTCAATGATTATCAAATGAATTTAAAAAATCTTAATAAAGATGATTGATTGTATTTTGTTTCGAATGATTCTCACATATTTAATTTTACTTTTTAGGAAGAAAATTCAGCAGGAATTTGAATTGAAGTGTAGCCTAAACTTCATTTTAATCGTTTATCCCAAGCCTATTGCTCAACCTCTTGCAACATTCTAAATAGTCCTGAATTTGGGCTATTTGAAGGTCTATTGAAACATTTCAGCTATAATTTTTTTTTCTTCTGATTCCTTATAGATACAGAAAACAATCTTTTAAATATTTCTAAGGTGTCGATAAAATTTATTTATTTAAAAAAAAAATAAATAATTTAAATTATATTATCATATATAATTTATTTATTTTTATAGACGCTTTGCCAATATTATTATTTCAATAGATTTCCTATTCATAAGATAAGATATTAAATGACAATATATATTAAAATTTAAAGGGGAAGCAAGTCATTTTTATAAGAGAATGAGTATTTCATTGTGAAAAAAAAAGTAATTATAAATATATATATTTTACCTTTAATTATATATATATATATATACAAGTAATACACCAAAAAAAAAATCTAAATGTTGTGGAAATTTCCAGCACATATTCCTAACCTCAATGATCTAATTAGCCATCAAAACAAATTCACTAACGCGTTTAAAAAAGAAAATATCATTATAAATTGCGCCAAGTGGAAATATTTGACCCCTACTGACAGGCGACTAAAACTCATTTTTATAAGCGTATCTCCAATCCTGCTGATTTTAAGCCTAATTGGTAATGGGG
Source organism: Gordionus sp. m RMFG-2023 (assembly GCF_954871325.1). NCBI lineage: Eukaryota > Metazoa > Nematomorpha > Gordioida > Chordodea > Parachordodidae > Gordionus > Gordionus sp. m RMFG-2023. The sequence continues at coordinate 903,720 of NC_088776.1, read as the reverse complement.
CAGGATTGTATGTCGCGATGAAAGACAAACCTTCATATATTACGGTGCAGTTGAGCAGAGCGTTTTACGCGATTAACATCTTAAATTGTTTCTTCATGTTTCTCTACCCCATCTTGGATACCTTATCGGAATATCATTTGGCTGCTTTTTGGCTGCGGAGACCTTGGAAGGAGTATCTGTCAAGTTATCATTTTCCTTTGGCTAAAACCTTTGTCAATTTTTCTTTCATGATCTACCTTCTGTTCGCCTTATCGCAAATGTTGGCCACCGTGCATCCACATTTTTATAGGCGTCACGTTACTGTGTTTAGAGTGAGAGTATTATTGTGCTTGTGCTTTTCTTATATCCTACTTTGGTTCATACCTTCGGGATGGTGGTTCGATAATATTCAACTCAGTTATATATGCGGACCGGACAATTATACGATCTATACTAGGCAGTTCGCATTTTACTACCCTGCTGCTAAAAAGCGTTGGATTATATACGGATTTACTAGGGAAGTTTTTACTAAATTTTTACCTATTTGCGCGATAGTATTTTTCAATTATCATTCACTCAGGCGCCAAAAGACTCTATTAAATTGGAGAATGGAAAATATGAACACCCGTGGTTCTCTTCCAACTGCATCCAATTCAGCAAGAGTGTTTGCTAATCGCGCAATAAATGATAACGTTATCCAAAGGGAAGAACCATCAAGGGCGTCCGAAATTATGGAATCATTAGGCAATTCCGCCATTATTCCAAATAAGAACAAGCTGATCACGATAACCAAACTAATCAACCCGCACTTGGTATTCAATTTAATCATGCAAAGAAATCCGCGTCGCGTCTCTACTACTCGTAAGTTGGAAAGGAGGCGTAAAAATTTAAACGTAGGTTTTAGCGTGCTGCTCATCTTGCTGCTGGAATTTTTTATCTTTTTGCTTCCCGTTTCCGTTTACATAACCACTGTGGACTTTTACGATCATTATTTCTCAACCTTGGATTTTGATATAGCTTTCGCTACCTGCACACTCTTGGAGTACATGTACATATCACTAACCTTCTACATAAATATAATAGTGAATCCTGCTTATAAAGAAGAAGTTATCAAGATTTTTAAACTCTCTCTATTGTACAAGTATCCTTGTAATCTCTTTAAAAAATTTGTCCCCGATAATAGAATTTCACCTTGAACAACGGGAAATTATAGCGTTGTTATTGTCGCATAACTTTTAGCCAATTCCAATAAAGATCAGCCCAAGCTTTTAATCCTAAAAACCTACTAGTTGAACCCAAACTTAAATATTGGAAGTAATTCTTTAGAATAAAAACTTAACAGAGTCATTTTGGAATTGGTCAAAGTTAGGTGAAACAACACTAGAAGATTATTCGAACCTATCTCTTATTTATATGTATATATATAGTGTAATCTCGTTACTTGTATCAACATATTAGATTATAATTTGTATAATTAAATTGATTAAAAAATTATTATTATTATAAATATATTATTATGTGTTAAATGTTGTATTTAATATCAAATAAAAGTTATGAGTCTCTTGTAATTTTTTCCTTATATCTATTGATGAAAATTTAATAAATAGCGTATGATTGTGTCATCAGGCATCGATATTAAATATTACAGGAGAGTGTTTAAAAATGTTTTTAAAAAAGCTTTAAAATAAAAGTTACTTTTTGAAAGTATCTAATTATATTAAGAATTTATCTTGTATACTTACATAGCATGTAAACCTATTTGAAATGTGGCTTATTAGAGTTACTCATTTTTATAATTTGCAATCGTTACATTATTTTTTTCAAAATATCATGTTAATTATATTAGATGAGCTAACTAATGGATTAATTAAAAGCAGGAAAAAGTTCATATTTTAAGACCTCGGGTAATTAAGAGCCATGTTGTTTAGAATGTAGAACATATCTTGCATTTTAAGTATTCTGCTTTGTTAATAATTGAAAGCATTTCCAAAGAAATATTGAAGAAAAGGGTAAATAATATCTTCAATTTATAATCAGAAATTGCTAATGATAATGAATCTACAATTCAAATAAAACAGCCTTGGTTATTTATGCAAAAATGATATTGGGGTCCTCATTTGATGAATCTATTTTTATATTTATAGACCTGATTGAACTAAAATGAAGATGCAGAGGAGAATTTACCATACTGGATCTTCCGCTGGGTTTACTTAAAAACATTTAGAAAAAAAGATTTCTTTTGTCGGCGATGACCTCAGTGTCATGTCGGGAAGAAATCTAGTGTAACAACCCACCTTTTCTCTATATCCAACTATCATACTCTGGCATTATTTAAATAACCGTTTAAGATTAGCGTTAATCACTTTAAAACCTTTATTGACACAAATATATAGTTTATAGACACAGTCTAATTAAAATCAAAATAGGCTGGATAAAATAGCGCTGAATTACAGTTGTTTAAGATTGGAAGAGTATTTGATAAGTGTCTAGTGGTCTTAATACTGTTAAGGAAATGCTTAAACCAGGAAATGGCATTAAGTTCTTCAATATGTTGCTTGATCAAACTATGATGTCAATTATCAAAAGTGCGGCTGATTTAGGAATTCGTGGTTTATATTGAATTAAATATTTGGCTTACAGGCCAATTTTCACTGAAAAATTATATATTAATGAATTGGATCTAATGATCGAACTGTAAACCTTAATTTTATATAATATCCACACATGCTACAAGCATTCCTAAAAAAATCTTGAGCATCATCAACAGTAACAAGACTAATTGAGGCCTATAAAAACCAACCATTCTTATTACAGTGTCGTAATGGGCACTAGTTTATTTTTTAAAAATCTTAAATTAACCAAGACATTAAGTCACGTGTGACTATTCAGACTTAGATAGTTATCCTATCCCTTCCATTATAAAATGATATTGGATTGGAATTCTAGATTGTGAAATTGCAGAAATAGCAAAATATGGTTAAGTTTAATATTATCCAAACTGTTTGAAATATTTGCTGGAAATTTCTAGAACATAATATTGATATATTTTTATTTTGGTATTATATTGTATATTTATAAATTAAATTTAAAAATGAAATATAAAAATAATTTTTTTTTAATTTTCACAATGAAATCACCTTGATAAATCTTTTTTTATATATAATTTTTTTAATTTCCTTTTAAAATTAATTATAAGATATTGTGTAAGTAAAATCTATCCAATAAAAATTAGGAAATTCAATTATTGGAGATGACAATAGTATTGGTGCCACTTTTTAATAAATAAAATTTTATGTAATGTAAAAGCAAATAATTTTCAAAAATTAAAAAAAAAAAATGCTTTTGTAAAAAAGCTAACTCAATATTTTAGCCAGATTAATAGTGCCTAAGTTCTAGAGATTTCTTTAATATATGTCTAGACCTTTGTTCCTTCTATAAGCAAAATCTTCAGTTCTTGCGTAATATTTTTTTCTGGATGAAATATTGAGTTAGCCGTCAACACTAATTAGAACGCTAAAATATTTTAAATACTTTCTTACATCAAATTACATCTAATCTATTATTAAGGGGAAGGGAAAGTTTTATTATTGATAATAAAAATTCTAACAGGCAGAAAGCCGGGCCTATTTTTAAAATAAAATTTAACTAATTTCGGGTTCAAGCTATGTTTTGACCCTTAGATTTCTTAACAAAATAAGGTTTGGCGTGCCGGCATAAATTTTTATAAATATTATTTTTCAATTTTTTTTGTTTAAAATAATTATTCCATTTGAATTTGTGGGGTTTTCCTATATAAAAAAGTTAAAAAAAATAATAAAGTAATATATAGTATATGCAAAGGAGTAGCCAGGATTTTTCACAGGAATTTGGAAGGGGATGGGGGGGGGGGGTGAGGAAGCAATTTGGTCTATTAATTCCTCATAAAATTTATCGTTACTTTTTTAAGATCATTGCGGCCCTTTGGGCGATCTTAGATTTTTAAAGGATTCACTTTTTATTACTATCACTCTAGGGATTTTATTTGATCCTGGTAGAGTTTGTAGCTGACCCTAGGATCTTTCGCTCTAATATGGTATAAAGGGACATCCATTACTAATAAAGATTCTTGGGTCAGAACAAACTGGAAAAGGACTAGATCTTAAATCAAAATCTTAACTTTAGATGTTTTTTATCTTTGTTTTTTTTTGCTGATTATTGTTTTTTTTATATATAGTTGATATATTGCAGTGACGTCACTGGGGTGAGGAAAGAAAGAAAGAAAGAAAGAAAAAGAAAGAAAGAAAGAAAGAAAGAAAGAAAGAAAGAAAGAAAGAAAGAAAGAAAGAAAGAAAGAAAGAAAGAAAGAAAGAAAGAAAGAAAGAAAGAAAGAAAGAAAGAAAGAAAGAAAGAAAGAAAGAAAGAAAGAAAGAAAGAAAGAAAAGCCCCCATTTGTTCCATTTTTTTTTTTTAAAAACCTTTCACAGACATAAATTTTCTAACTCGGGTCTCACTTTTCTCTTTAAGAAATAATAAATATATTTTTTTTCACCTAGTTTATATTAACATTACATTATATTAAGTTTTCTAAAAATTAATACATAAATTCATATCGAATGAAAACTTCAAACCATACACCTTTTTGAGAGCCGTTGAGAAAAAAATTTTGGTAAAATTAAAAATACGCTGTAGTTATGGTATTTAAACTAGTGATCTCAATCGGGCCTAATTTTTCAAGCCCGGCAGGGCCCGAACCCGAAATTTTATTTTAAAAAAATTTACCGAACCGGCCCGGCCCGAATTTATTTAAATATAGAAAATTAATTTTAATAATTACTCAAAATGAAAGACATATGTTATATGTCGTTTAGTTTCAATAAATAAAATCGAATAATTTTATTTTACATAAAAAATTCGATTATAAATTTAATAAATTTAAGATATATTTAAAAAAATTTCCATAAACCTATAATTTATTTAGAACTATTTAGAGCGTTTTTTTTTTTTTATAAAATTTACAGATAGAATTTTTTCTAAAATAATTTACGCGATTCGAACTTTATGGATTGGGTAAAGTAAAGAATAGGAAGATCAAAAATCCCAACGGAATAACAAAATTAAGATCAAGATTGATTGATTGTGTACGAATAACACGTAAAAGGCAGAGAAGATATATAGAAAGGAGAGCTCAACCACTCAAAAATTATGAAAGCTAAAAAAAATATGTTTAAAGTGGTCAACCCATTCTCCTTAGGTTATAAAATTTTCTCAGCACCACGTTTTTTTCTGAAAAAGTAGTGATAATGCGCTTGAAACCAGTTTAGACAAAACTGTTTGCAGTAAAATTGTTAGATTACATTTCCATTCCACGTAGAGAATGTGGAAGTCTTTAGAAACAAAATCAAAAAAAAAGCAAAATTAACTCTCACATGATGTGTATAGTATGTCAGGCATGAATATAGATCCCGGACTATAAAAATAAATGTTAGTTTTTAAATTATTCTATATCCAATGAACTAAGAAGATTTTTAAAAAAATTAACCAATCATATGTGTCCATCATAGTTTATCCAATTAGATTGTTATTCAAAGTCACAGAATTTACCTAAAACGTATGAAAAGGTTCTATACGAGTAATAATACCGAAATAGGCTAATTTGTATCGCGAACATTAAATATATTTATATAATATAAATTGGTGAAAGTATATTAGCGAATGTGCTATCAAAACGTTCAAATTTAAATAATCTTTTACTTTATAAAATACCGCAATCTTTGTGTTTTAAAAGTGATCAAGATATGTTTCATAAGTTAAAGTATACCAGTCCCCCTACCCCCCAACCCTAAATTATTCTTCAAATTTTTTTTAAAATAGGTCCTATAAGTCAGGCTGAAAAAAAAAAATTTAAAAAATAAGGACAGATATTTTAAAATTCTTCAATATATCCAGAATTATATATCTTATCTATCTAGAATAATCATGGCTGTACCGGCCCACACAAATACAATAACATATGTATTATAAAGATAACTATCTATTTTAGGTAGTAAGAGTAGAACGTGAATTTTCATCTTTGTAATATGTTGTCTGGTACGCACCACCCACCCGCCAAATTTTTTTAAAATAATTTGATTTCAATTAGAAAAAAAAAACTAATAAAAAAATGCAGTTATCTGAAATGGATAATTTGACCCCTGGCTGAGATTACTTATTTAATGAATCCTATTAAATGATTCTTTTGTAGAAAAAAATGAACCAGATGTTAATATACTTTGACCATTCTTAGCCACTTGGATTTTTTTTTGTTTTATGGAAAAAAAATAAAAATCAGGTTGTAGTAAAACAACATATTGATTCATTTTTTGCGAATACTTCTTTAGAAATTTAATTTTTTTAAATTTTATATAATTTTAAAATTATTATTTTAGTAAAGTGTCATTAATGTAATTGGTGTCAACAATATCTAACACCCTACCCCCCCCCCCCAACACCCCACCTTTTTTTTTATAATAAGAGGGCGAAGAAGTAAAAATATTAAAATCAAATCGATTTTAAGTTGTTTCATTTTATTTAGTCCTGAATTGAGTGGTCTTAGCAAATATTAGCTTTTTATTTATTTTTTTGTTTACACAGGTAATCAATAAGAAAATGACATTATTTTTAAAAATGGCGTATATTGACGTAATCTTTTTTTTAAAATTGTGTCTCTCGAAAGACTTAGCCTTAGAGTAAATTAGGTTCGCTTTTAAATAGTGTTCTTAACCGGCTTGTTTTGAGCCGTTTTCTAAAACCGGTTAACTCAATATTTTGGCCAGAAAAATATTGCCCAAGCTTCTTTCTTTCTTTTCTTTCTTTCTTTCTTTCTTTCTTTCTTTCTTTCTTTCTTTCTTTCTTTCTTTCTTTCTTTCTTTCTTTCTTTCTTTTCTTTCTTTCTTTCTGAAATTTCACTAATAGATGTCTAGACTTTTGTGTCATCTATGAGCAAAATCTTCAGGCTTGCGTAATAATATACCGGATTAAATATCGAGTTAGCCGGTTTTACAAAATCGTCTCAAATGAGAATAATGGATTATTGCTAAACATATTGATAAGTAATATTGTTAAAAAGCCGGATAAAGATTATAACCAAAATAACATTATGCAAAGTCTAAAGATTTTACTCATAACTGGCAGAAATTCTTGGACATCTATTTGCACAAATATCTCGATGCTTTTACATAATATTATTTTCGCTTTTTAACAACACTATGGATAAGATTATTATAATATAATACAAAATAAAATATTCAACTATATTTTAAAGAAGAAGTTAAAAAAAAAATTTGAAATTTATTATAAATATATTATTAATAGATTTGGTTTGAGATTTGTAAACTAAATTAAATTTTTTATTCAGTTGTTGCTAAAACAAAATTAGAAAAGTAGAAACCGTGAACAATATAAAGGAAACAAGACTAAATTGGCCAAGATCCACAAATAAAAGATATACTTACTGAAAATTCACAATCTAAATAACCTGGCAATTTTTACTATGCAAAAATAGTTTTTCAAATCTTTTATTAAAAAAAACATCTCATTATTTTCATACAAAAAAAAATAATTATCTTTTCTAATAATCTATATCAGAAACAAAAATATCATATCACAATGTAATTTTTATATCCAATCAACCTTATTTAAATCGGTTGATTGGCATTTCGCGTAATAAACAAATATATTCGTATATACAAATACGACAGTTGCTATTAGTGTTGTTAGACTACCTAACCTTTAGTTCAACTTATAAAACAGCTTGGCTCTGTCTTTACCCAAAAATATTCCGATCAGATCTTCAACTTGAGACTCAATTTAGAGGCTTAATCCAATTTTTTAGGCTAAAAGCTCGACTAAGCCACAATAGGGATGGTCAAAGTAATTTTACAACACTAATTGCTATTCAAAAGAAAATTTGTTTTTTAAATTTCGTTCTTTTCCGATTGGCGCCTTTTTCTATAGAAAAAAAAAAGAATGGCATTTACCCAGGCCTTAAGATTTTGCTCATAGAAGGAACAAAGGTCTAGACATATATTATCGAAATCTTGAGGATCAGGCTAATTCTTTTCTGGCTAAAATAATCAGTTAGTTCGTTTTTTAAAAACGGCTTACTCACTATTTCACCCAGAAAAATAATTTTGCTTGTAGAAGGAACCAAGGTTAGGACATCTATTAGAGAAATCTCAAGGCTTAGGCTATATTTTTCAGGCTAAAATATCAAGTTAGCCGTTCTTAAAAATCGGCTCAAAATGAGCCGTTTAACAACACTAATGAGGGAACATTCGTATTTTATTTTAAGCACTTTGGAACTTATTTATTATTACCACTTTTAATGGTCTTTGAATTTAATGTATTAATCAAATAAAACACCTCTGTAGCCATAAATCTAACCAAATTAAAACTTCTTCGTTAAAATTTAATGTAAAGAAGGTTATAAATAATAACCATTTTATACGATAACAAATCTTTAATTAAATATTGCGGATGTAAGCAAATTTTTGAAAAAATATCCAAAAATAGGGATAATATTTGACTCCTTTTGCTGACTTTTTTGTTATTTTGAAATTGAAATTTAATTTTATTTTAGAAAGAAGAGAAAGAAAGAAAGAAAGAAAGAAAGAAAGAAAGAAAGAAAGAAAGAAAGAAAGAAAGAAAGAAAGAAAGAAAGAAAAGAAAGAAAGAAAATAATATTCGAAATTACGTTTAAGATGTTAGCCATTTTCCCTCTGAACGTTTTCGCGTCAAAAAAAAACATTTTATTCGAACCGGAAACTGAAAAAAAAATATATCATAAAATTTATATTTGTCATTTACTTTTTAATCCAGCACTCACAATATCTTCTTACTTACTTATCATAATTTAGTTTTCTAAATTAAAAACTTTAAAGAAAAAACTTAAAAATAAAAGAATATAATTTAATTAAAAATTTAATTTAATAATTAATAAAATTAAATTAAAACCGCAAATCATATCTAGTTAGGGTAAGGGTTTTAAATTAAAAATTGAAAAGATCTTAACATTTCTTAGAAGAAAGCAATAAATCAATCAAATTTTATTTTATTTTTTTCAAATTTTCAAATAATAAATTTTTTTAGACTTTTAATTAATGTTTTTAATATAATTGATAAATTATAATTATTGAAAAATTTATTTAAGATTATTCAGAGTTGGTATAAAAAGTATCTGTATCTATATCCATCATATACAATCTCAAATGTATCTGAATCGGTTTATAGATACTTTTAAAGATACTTTTTAAGATATATTTTGATATACTTTATAATTTAACGCTTTTTTTTTAAATCTAAAAAAAAATTTAAAAATATTTAAGTGCAAATTTTATCAACATGTATGCATTATAATTTAAAATAAATATATATATATATATTATAAAAACTTTCTTTATTTCTTTCTTATTAGCCTGTAACATGCGACATCTCGACTTATAGACCTTGCGGGCATATTTTTTATTTGTTTCCCCAATGCTCATTTTTTTTTGTAAACGTAAAATTACCACTTTCATGATTTTCTCTTTAATTAACTAAAAAAATTAAAATTAATATAGATAGGCAGATTAAATTTGCTTCCCTCATATATATATATATATATTAAAGTAAAATATAATAGTAATTCTTCTTAGTGTTTTGTTAAACGGCAATATTTTAGTCGGAAAAATATCGCATAAGCCTCGAGACTTCGATAATATAATGTCTTAGACCTTTGATCTTTCTATAAGCAAAATCTTTAGGCTATAATATTTTTTTTGGATGAAATATTGAGTTAGCAGTTTTTAAAAATCGGCTTAAAACTTATAACACTAGTAAAAATAATAGTATAATTCTTCTTAACGTAAGTATAAATAATATTTATTTTTTTTAAAAAGTCATATTAGTTTTTTTTTAATAAAAACATTATAAAGATTATATCAGGTATGTGAACCCGAACCTGGACCCAGACCCTTTTCAAAAGTGGAGGGTCCAAGAGTTCTAGGTGTCATTTTAAAAATAAAAATTTTTTTTTTAAAAAATATAATAATTTTTTTAAAATTTTATTAACTTTTTTTGTGGAATCATTTATTTTAATCTTCGCGTTTTCTTCTTTCAATTTTACTTCCTGGACTTCCATTTTATTTAGAGATTGATATCGTTATGATTATATTTTATTATGAAATTTTTTATAATAAGCTATGTTGTTATAGAAATACGTTGATTAATTTTTAAAGTGAATTGTGTATTAATATTTTAATTTAAACGATAATGCACAACATGTTGATCTTCAATTTGTATGATGCTAGAACGATTATTAAGTTTGAAAGATTTCTGTAACGATTTTATTATAGGAACATGTGAAATCATTTTGTCGGAAGATGATTGGTGCCAATTAAAGGACCTTAGTAGTGTATCAGTTCCTTTAAAAATAACAATATTAAGATTACAATCAGAACAATTATGTTTATTTGATTTTTATGGCATATGGATTAGACGCCGATTAGATTTAGAAAGATTTACAGTCCTTTTTATACGAAATATTAGAAAACATGAAAATTCGAAGGCAACAATATTTGCAAAATAGTGTTGTATGACGCTTCTATATATTTAGACCCTAGATATCAAGTTTTATTGAGTATTGAGCAAAAATAAATGGCTAAAGACCATCTTAAGGATTTATGGCATACGCAAAACTCTATTATTTACAATATATTGGAGGCCTTGACAATACCTACTGGTTATAGTGATAATAATATGATGATGATAGCAACATTGATGATCTTGAAATTTTACTTTTAGATAGAAGAAAAAAAAAATTAAATTATCATAGGAGGATCAAAAATGCCTATTGCATCTTTAATAGTAGGTTCTCAGAAGTTAAGAGAATATGAATAATCTTTTTTTAAAATAGTAATTTGTAGATTTTGTTTTAAAAAATAGTATTCTTTAGGTTCTGATACAAGGGCTCTTATCTTGTCGCCTATATTTTTTTAAAAATTTTAAAGTTCCGCTTGACATATGTCCTAGGGAAGAGATAACGATTGGTATAAAAAATATAATTTGTTAATTTTGAATATTTAATTGTTTTTTTTTCTTTCTCTGCTATATCAACCGGATTAGAATTTAAATTTTTTGGGAAAGAAGATACGCATGAATCCCAAATCAAGGATTTCCCTAAAGACCAAGGCCCGGAAGTTAAGCCACCTGGTCTTAGGCCATCATCTAATGATAAATTAGTAGGCTCTAGGATGGTATTCGGGCCCTGGTAAGAGAAAGGCTAATAGCTAAATTAATTGCTACATGCCTGCCTTGACTATATATACAATTTAGACCATGTCTCCCTTTGGAGTCAACTAATATTTTACATTTGATGTATGTATGTGGTTGAACTATGTTACATCCAAGTCGATGGCCTATGGCAACTCTTAATTGTTCATCTGATAAGAGGTTACTCAGGTTACGACTTGGTAATGCTTTCAACCATTCATAACCACTAGTACAGTCAGCATTCTGTAATAGTTGAATATACTCCAAAGGGGGGGGGGGGGTTGATGAGATTATTTTTAAAAATTTTTTAAAGGTTCGAAAATTGATTGGTGTGTTAAGATTGTGGGTGAAGCAGCAATTTATTACATTTTAAATTTGTATATCAAATGAATTAATTAAATTTATTTTATTAATATTATCTATAAATATTATGTTAAATGTTTTATAAATATTAAAATAAAGTGTTTAAAGAGCAGCTTGTGTCTCAAAATAAATTAATGATATAATATTATAAGATTTTTTATATAAGGTTTTCAAGCATCAATAATAAATATCCCTAAATTTTGACCATAAAAAATAAAATTAGGTAGAGTAAACAAAATTTATTCATTTTTGAATATAGTACTTAGAATTTATTATTTAGTAAGGGTCTTATCAAAAAATTTTCAAGTCATAAAAGTGTCAACAAGCCTATAAACAGACGTGAGTGTCTTAGCGCATATTAGCTTATTTTACACGCATGCGCATCAATAAAAAAATAGCATTATTTTTTACAAATGGCGCAGATTTCGCCCATTTTTTTAAACTGCCTCTCACAAGACTTAGCTTCAGGAGCAAATTAGGTTTCGCTTCTAAGATTGACATAATTTTTTTTTATCTCTTAACTCAAAACTATTTCGAAGGAAATCAATATAAAACGCAAATTTTATTACCGGAAATATAGATGAGATAAGTAAGCTATAGGATTTTAAAAGATTCTTTTTCTTTCTTGAAATTATTACTTAGAAATGTCAAAAAAAATGGCCTCAAATAGTTATTAGATTACTCACTTAATAATTCTTTAGATCCGCCCACAAACGAAGTGATTTTTTTAAAAAGAGAAATAGTAAATATCTAAGCAAAACTCTTTATTAGAATTTAAGGTAATGATGTTGTACATTTTATTTTACAATAAATCTCTAATTAAATATTGCAGAGTTAGCCAATTTTAAAAATAAACCAAAATACTAGAGTTCATAAACTCTGCTTTTATTGACTTTATTAAATCGAGGTTATGTTTGGCAATCTTATTTTTAAATTTAAATTTTTATTTAATTTTTTATTTAATTTAATTTTTTTTATGTTAAGAAATTGAAAGATTCTTCTAAAAAAAAATTATCCAAAATGTTAAAGAATATCTTGTTATCTCTGTTAAGTGCATTCCTAATTGGTAAGAGATTAATAATTATATTTTAATATTTAAATCATATGGAAAATTATCGGATCAAAAATTTATATTTTCTCGGATTGATTGAACTAGAAAGTAAGGATCCCAATGCAGATCTCTAATTAGAACTCCTGACTTCTAAGTCAAAATCATAACTTCTGAAAGCATTTACGATTTTAAAAAGGGAGACATACAACCATTATGTAAACTAGATATAGTAGTGATAACACTTACAATTACAATTATATTTTTTAATTTCTTTTTATTTTTATATCAAAATTGTTATTTGATTTTAGATGGATTTATAACTTTAAAAAAAAATTAAGATTAAATTTTTTTTTGTTGTTTATTACAATCAAATAAAATAAATTTTTTTAATCTAACTTAAATTATAGGAGAGTTAAGAAATGCAATTAATCGCAATCAATTTTTTTTATGAAAACTATAACAGAAATTCTTAATATATAATTCCAAGGTTAAATCCATTTGTTATTGTTATTGAGTTCTTTGGTTCTTCTAATAACTATATAGTGTAGATAAGATATTTTTTTTAATTCATATATATATATATATACACGTATATTATAAAAGAAATTTAATCATATTTTTTTTTAATTTTGTTAACAAATTTATATTTTAAAAAATATTTTAAAAAAAAATTAATTAACTATGCTTAAAAATATCTCGTTAATTCTACTATGTGCTCTCCTAATTGGTAAGTTTATTTATTGATATAGAGAAAAAGTATCATATAACTGCATGTTTTTACAGGCATGAAATGATATACCAAATTTAATGGAATAAAATTCAAAAATATTAATTCTCTAAAATCAAAAAAATAATTAAAAATAAAAATATAATTGTATAAAAGATATTAAAATAAAAAAAACAAAGAAATAAGAATATAATAAGAAAAATTAAAGAATTACAAATATAAAAAAAAACATTACAAAATAAATTTCTTTTTTTTTTAAATTTATTTAGCGGTTACAATGGGTGAGGCGAAAGAGAACACTTGTGGGTTCGGTAAATATGGGACTAATTGTTCTGCAGGTTAAATAAAAGAATAAATTAGTTACAAATATAAATAGCTGCTATTTTTTTAGGTTCTAGTTTATTAGAAACTGCGAAATTAGCAACTACATCGCTAATTTTGAAATATCTAAATTAACAAAATCAAAATAAATATCTTGGCGTTTAGCGACGCGATAAAATGAAACTGATGTACTCTCCGCTTCGCTTAGGCTTTTATCGCGATTACTATAAACGGACCTTATTATGCTGTTTTTTTTTCTAAAAAAAATCTCATTTAATCTGTTATTTGTATCTTTACATTTAACTCCACCCAAAAAAATATATTTTTTTTTTTAGGGTTAGATCAAAAGCATTTTATCGCTGTTCCCAGTTCTGAAAAGAAAATTATTCTTTGTTCCTATTCCACTTATCTATTTTTCCAGAAAATCCCTTTAAAAACGAATAATATTTTATGTTTAAAATTTATTTAAAAAAAATAATAATATAATACATATTATATTAATTGAAAACCTGTCTCAACCAAAACGTTTAATCATTTTTTTTTCAATATTTTTATACAATATTTTATAACTCACCTTATTCCTTTAGGAAGTTATAAATATTTAAATAAAATTACTTATTTAAAATCAGAGAAAAAAAAAATTTACTCGAAATAATTATATAGATAGTAAAATAAATGATTTGATCTGAAAGAAACTGAATCCCTGATGCATAATTAGTTCTTACACAGAGCTTCAAAGGATATTCATAATATAAAATCTTTTTTAAAAATATTCTTTTTGATCAAATTTTACCCACAATTTCCAAATCTTTTTAGACAGAAAAAAATCTTTTACAAAATCATTTGTGAATTTTTTGCTCGTCAAACACTGGATTTACGTATTATTTTTAAGATTAATGTAAGTAGATATTATTATACATGATAAAATAATTGGAAAGTAAACAAGAATTCTGTTGTTATTATGCTTATGGATGATAATGTATAATTATAAATTACGTTATTTATGAAAACAATAAGATTGCGATTGTAACCAAAATAGATCAGCCGGAAGTTGCTCTTACTTCGGGCATTGCCATTGTCTCGATGGTTACTGGGGCAACAAATGCGAAAGAAGTATATATATATATCTTATTATTTTTGCAACATGCAACAGTTATAGCGTATTAAGACCAATTAACTAAATCAGCTGTTATTATATTATTTCTAAACGAAGTTTAAGAATGTTATAAAGATAATATACAAATAAAATTACCATTTTTTTGAATGGCATGTGTCATGTTATCTCTACCCCTAAGACCAACTTCCTTTTGCAAGTAAAACTCGGCAAAGGAAGTGGTGTTAGGTGTTTGTTACTAGAGTGAACGGCTAGTGGGGGTTTGATTGACATCTAAATTTTGGGAATATCCTCATAATTCTTTAAAAAAAATTTTAAATACTTTGAGCACTTATTGAGTCATGGAAAATAAAACCGACTAGTGAACTAATTTAATAAAATTTTACTCTATAATGTCATTTATTGCACATATAAATAAGTATATTTTTTAACTTAAGAATCTTATTTGTACTATATTTTAGCATCTCTCTTATTATATAATGATAACAAGGATGCGATAGGAACTGCCCTTTGAATAAGTGCAATCTTATAGGCGGCTGCATATGCGAAGATTTTACGTATGGGAAATATTGTAACAGAGGTATAATGTTAAATTATATTGTGAAACCCCAGGTTAAATAGTTACTATGTGTCACTCATAAAGTAACGTCATTACATTTCGCGTTATCCTGTAAAAGTAACAAGGTATTTGTTTTGTAACATGTTACTCTTACAGTATTTATGAAATATTATTTTTTTTAAATTTTAAATAAATTACCTGAGCACACATTAGACCGTTTTAGTAAGTATATCCTGAGCCAAGCCATAACTTATATATAATGTTGAATATCCTAAATTGTTATTCCAATTTATTTATTTTTTAAAAGTAAGTTTTTTTCCAAATATATG
The DNA here is from genome assembly GCF_954871325.1 of Gordionus sp. m RMFG-2023. NCBI lineage: Eukaryota > Metazoa > Nematomorpha > Gordioida > Chordodea > Parachordodidae > Gordionus > Gordionus sp. m RMFG-2023. The sequence goes on along the minus strand of NC_088776.1, from coordinate 888,012 downwards.
TCAAGAGCTAGGAGAAGTCATATCAGAGATCCGCTTGAACCCTAACTGGGCAACATCTGCAAAAGATCTTTTAGGGTCCGTATCAGAACTCTTTTTCAAAACATAGAATTATATAAATTTACATCTTTTTTTCCCGGACAAACAAATATTATGGGCTGGGCCAAGTAACTTGTAGGCAATTATTTTACAAACCTGTTTAAAGCAGCCGAGTCTAGAATCTTTTACACAATCTTTAAGGGTATGGTAATTTTTAAGTTCTATTTCTTTAAATTAAATTTATGAGACAGTTACGTTTTCCTCCAATGGGATTCGAGTAAATCTGAATTTAAAGACATAATATAGAGAATATTTTTTTTAGAAAATAAATAATACGCTCTGCACGTTGACATTCTCATCAACCAGGTGATATATCATTATAACAGCTTGTAGTTCTCCACAAATTCTACGCTTTTTTTTTCAAATTTCTAATCATTATATTTTTTTCTATTGTTCTACCTTTACAAGCATCCTCTCTCTTGGATCTGGCTTAACTTTATCTATTAAAGTATACGTCTGCACAACATATGTTCCGCCTATAAATCCGGTATGGAACTATGCGCAATATTTCTATATGTCAATCAAACATGGGAAGGGAGGTGGGGGGGGGGGGTGTTGTAATTCTCACAGCGACAATACATTTTTAATTTTTATTCCCTGTTAGCCCCCAGATATGATTTTTCTATTATCTCTTTATTGTATTTACTTTTCCAGAACGATTTAAATTCATGGTATGCAAATTTACACATTATAACTCACTACTGTTGCAATATACCCGAAAGAGAACCCTTTGGTTCAGTTTTTTAATCATTATTCCAACTGCTGTCATTCATATTGGTTCAATTTATCCTCTTGGAATAGGAATTAACCAATAATATTTCGATTAGCACAGTGGGAGTCATCTAAATTAATCCCCTGTTTTTTGGAAATTATAAAATTTGATTTAAAAATAGTTCGGTTTCTATTAAACTAGTCCCTCCATAATATATATATAAATGCGCTTTATACTTCATTATATTCTGAATATCCTTGGTATATGAGTTTAAGTCTATCACCAAAATTCACCGGCATAATTACTATAACATTCCAAAAGCTGTTATAAAATATCTTTAACTGACTGAAAAAAAAACCCCTTAGAGTCAATCCATATTATTTAGCGCAAACTTCTTGACTTTTCTTAAAGTTGTATCATATTTATCATGTATGTGTCTTAGGAATTTATCACTTTCAATGATCTTCGCGGATTTTAACTATCTTAATTCGCCTTCTATGGCTTTTATAACTCAATATTTAAGTCAGAAAAAATATTGTTCTAAGCCTCCTTAGACCATGAGCAAAATCCTCAGGCGCGCGTAATTTTTCGAGGAAATATTGAGTTTAGCCGTTTTTTAAAGATCGACTCAAAACGAGACGAGCCCTTTAACAACACTACTTTTAATAAGTAATAAAATTTTAAGAGAATAGATTTAGCTCTATTGTTTAGCATCATTAGGGTGTAGTAAATTTTACTCTATTAACTATCTCTAAATTGCCAACTCGGTATATTTATTCTGGATATCCTTAGATTTACAGTTCATCGGTTCGAAGGGAACATATAATTTTTTTTTGTAACTTATTTACGGTATACAAAGTCAATTTATAATGAAAACACGAATTTATTATATATCTTAGCTAAATTTCTGGCTTATTTCTCCCAATTATGCATTAATTAGCGGTTCTCTCAGCAAACTAACAACTCGATGTGCCCATAACACATAACCCGGAGTTGCAGGTTTTCCAATCCTAACTTAAACTCATCTTATTTTATAGAAGGGAGTTATTTCCCCATGTCAAAATGCATTTATATCGTCGTCTCGTTTAATTTATATTAAAACTTTTTCTGTTAGTAGATATGATTATTCGAAATATTGTTTAAGTATTCCCGGCTACTGTATAATATCAGCGATATTAAGAATTTTATTGTTTCAACAGTTTCTTGCAAAATCTAATTTTCCCTATATGATAACAATTGATCCCCTGACTCTCGAGGGTAACCTTCCACACTGCATACAATTGGCTGGTATATTTCCAAATTAAGTTTCTATTTTTATCGTTTTTAACCTGATTCTTCATGCTAAATTTCTTTACTACATATACAGTGTTATCTCATTTCGCTCTCTGCTTCTTACGGAATAAAGTAATTTCTAGATAGAACTCTCTATTTTAAATTATTCCCATTTGGCACCGCAAAAGAATTGGTGTCTAATACGTTCATCCAACGCTTCGTCAAGAATTGCATTGTTTTACAAACATTTTTCAAAAATCTTCTTCTTTTCTAAAATCTCTAATTTTTCTAATCTTTCTGATGCGGCACTGTCATCTTCTTAGAACATGTATTTAACTTTTTTTTTTCTAAATTCTTTTTCATGCGTTAACCCATTCCCAACTTTTTAGAAACAATTGGTTGGTGTCAATGACATTCAATGTATAATGTACTTGATAGATTATTATTTATGCATGAATTTAATTTAAATATTTTGTAATATAAATTATATAAAAATAATACACATAACGCTTTAATTTTAATTTTATTTTCTATTTATTTTATAAGTCTGTCACTGTGATCGCAAAGTTTCGTCTGGCTGTGATTTATCTGGTAGATGTTTATGCAAAATTATCCCTGAAAATGAAACTCTAAGTATTAAATTTATTCATATATAATTGGTCTTATATACAGAGATGTATCTAACCCCCCCCCCCACCCACCCACACACACATGTGATTATTAACGAATTAACCAACCCATCTCTCTAAAAAAAATGTTATATCAAGTGCTATTTTATACTGCTTTTTGAGGAAGCCATTTAGCTCCCTGTATCCGTATGGGGGGGGGGAAGTATTCAGGGGTTATGGTGCAAATAATATGGGATAGGAGAGTAAATCTGGGTGTGTTCCCTCCATTTTTTTTATTCTCTCATGAGGATGCTGACAGATTGTCGCAAGTGAAAAACAATTTCACTTCTTATTGGATTGTTTATCATTAAAACATATATTCAACTATTATAAAAAAAAAATACCTACCTCATCCCATGGCTCGGTTTTGTCTTTTAATAGCTATAACTTCGTATAAATATTATTATAGATTTTGGCCCTAAATGCCTTTTTACGATGTTATTGTACCATAAACCCACAAATGTTTATATTGATATTAGTTATGAAAAGCCTCTCCCTCCCTTGTTTGATAGAACTGTGAATGATGCCAGGTCACCTTAAAAAATTATATTCCTACCCCTCCCCCTTCATCCACAATGGAATTTTGTCAAATTGTTCTATAAGATTTGTGCCCTTTGAAAATATTTATAAATATGATATGATATTATATAAAATATAATAAATATTATCTTAATTCAGTCAATTTATTACAAATTTTAAATTTATAGAGCCTAATTTATATTTTTAGCAGTTTTATTGAGGAATTCCACTTAATAAATGACTAGCCAATTATAATTAGGATTATGGAAAAATCTCGTCAGACTATTTGCCAAACCACGGCCATTTTTTTTTCACCACATGCTTAATTAAACAATTATCAAATATCTGCTAAACAACAACAAGAAAGAAAGAAAGAAAGAAAGAAAGAAAGAAAGAAAGAAAGAAAGAAAGAAAGAAAGAAAGAAAGAAAGAAAGAAAGAATGAAAGAACACCTAAATGTTGCAGCAAAATATAATGCATACATTAGTGATGTATATATATGTACTGCATGAACCAGATTATAAAAATTTTTCAAGTAAGGGATTATGTCAAAATAATTGATTAATAGTTATATTTTAATTTGTAATTGTTAAATTTCTATGGGGATTTTAGCGGAAAAATTATTTAGGATGTTCAGTCATCAAGAATTCTTGCCTGTTTTATCACTTATTGGTTGGTTGTAAAAGATGTGAAGTTTATATCGACCAAATAATATTTTTTTTTATACTTTTCTACATTTTCTTTCTTTATTTACTTGAAAATATTATTTTAATTATATTTATAATTATTATAGATGGTAGTTTATGTTCCGAAAATAAATTTTGTGATGAACATGGCCAATGCCGTTGCAAAGGTTGGAAATATGGGGCTCGGTGTAATCGAGGTTGTTTATTTTATCCAATTATATAAGAGTTAGGGTTTCTAGAATATCATCTTGGCTTATATAGTAAATCCTTAGAACTTTAAGTTCATTTATATTGGGCCAATTTAAATTTCCCGAATAATTGAATCCTGCCCAAAATTCATATTTCAGAATATGCAAAGTATACCTATCCCTGTTGAATATCAGACAATAGGCTGCCAAAAAACTTAGATTAGCCCCCCCCCCTAATTTATATCTGAATATACCAATAATACTATAAATTCTGAAGTACTGTTCAGGGTAAAATCAGATATTTTTAGATTTTTTATGTTTTTTTTTCAAATTTGCTAAGCTCCGTGTCGATGTAAACATATATTCCTGGCTAAATCATGCTAAAATATAATCTAGATCCATTTATTTTATTTTTCAACAACTCTTAAAAAAAAATACAATAACGAAAATAGAATCCACTTGTGATAGGAATAATTCGATCTCACCGTTTCCCACAGGAGGTTGCATCTGTAAAGAGGGTTATTATGGCGAAAATTGTGAATCAGGTACAATTTTTTCTTTTCAATAAAATATATAAAATGTCAAAAAACGCTTTTTCTTCTTCTTGGTCTGAATCACGGTTAGAAACCGACTTTTATAAAAGTAAAATCAGTTTAGGGACCTACCAGTGAAAAACCACCCCTCTTTACATTCAATAATTTTAGGAGGTTAAAAAATTTTTACTATACTATAAAAAAAATAGACATTTAAAATTAACTATAATATTTTTTATTTAAAACAAATTCATCAAAAGAATGTCCCACAGATTGTCAAAATTCTTTCTGGCACAATAGCTGCAAGTTTAATGGTGCCTGCAATTGTAGGCCAAACTATTATGGATTGAAATGCCAAAACCGTAAATAAAATGAAATAAAAATAATTTTATAACTCATACTTATTATCAGAGTTGTTAAAAGATACTTTTTAAATGGATCTAGATATAGATACAACGTCTAAAATAATATCTAGATACAGATTATTTAATCAAAAATCTATCTAGATACAGATTATTTAATCAAAAATCTATCTAGATACAGATACAGATACCACATTTTTATATCTATTTAACAACTCTGCTTATTATATATGTATATATATATTAATTTTTTTTTATTTATATAAATTTAGGGTGCAACTGTACAGGGAATAGGTACTGTGATTTTACTGGGAGATGCAGATTATCTAGATTGGTTAAATATATTTTACATAATTTAATTTGCAGAATGATGCGCTATAAAAAAAATTTTTTCTGAAATAATATTTTTAAAAATTTATTCCAATTTATATTCGCAATCCCCCACTCTAATTAGGCATATATTATCCACTTAAAATTTTTAAAATTTAAAAACCTATCTAAAAAAATTTTGTATTAAATTTAAGGTTGATTTTTTTTTAAAAAAAATAATATCCTTATTAGTAGAGTTGTTAAAAAGCTAGATTCGGATAGATTTTTAAAAAACCGATTAAATTTTAACCAAAATAACATTATGTAAGCCTAAGGATTTTGCACATAGCTGGCAGAAATGCTTGGAGCTAAAAACTTCTATGCTTAAATAATATTATTTTAGCTAAAATCCTACATCGGACTTCTTAACCAACAAAGATTTTCTTTAATTATTAATATAATCCAAGCTGGTGGGCTTTCTGGCACAATAGTTTTTTTTTTCTTTTACATAAACATGAAAAAATGAAAGGCAAAATTAATATATAAATACCAAAAAAAAAATTAAAAACCAACCTTTTGAAAAATTAATTTTCTTTTTTTTTCGAATAATTCTCTAAAGATGAAAGATTAGCATGAGAGGTGGCATTTTTATTTCAATCAACGGTGCCTAATTCTTATAGAAAATCATCTAAAAAACAGATAGAGATACCTCTAAAATAGAATCTAGTTATAGATACTTCTTAAAAAGAGAGTATTTAGATACAGATACAACATTTTTTATACTTAAAATACTTTAACAACTCTGGTATATTTTATTATATGGAAAATAATAAGATTCACTTCGATCTGGGGAAGCTCCATATATTTTTAAGGGTGGTAAGTGATGCGTTTTAATGTGTATGAGTAAGAAAATGAGGAAGGGGGGATGTCCAATTCTTTCTTTCTCATGTAGATGTTGGATTTACTTACTTCTGATAAATTTCTTTAATGATTTCAATATAACCATTTTTATATTTGTTTATAGGGACCACGTGAATGAAGAGAGGCACGGTGTAAGAAAAAAAATCATAAAAATATGGATCAAAATAATTTGGGAATTTATCATTTTATTATCATAATTAGTTTTGTATACTAATATATTTGTTAAGTTTCATAATTTACGGAGGGAAATTCTAATAAATTAACCTTTCGTATTCAAATTTGATTAATCTAAACGAAATACACTGATAGACACATAATAAATTAGCTAGACAGATTAAATGATTCATTCAATCTTCGAGAGTATTGTTGAATATAAAACAGATGTGTGGGGTCACATATGATAATTGTTTATAAATGAAAACTTCTAAAGTTTCTTAAAATTTTATTATAAATTATTCACATATTGGAAAACCAAAAACTAACGTCACCATTTAATTAGCATTGATACCCAACAGAGGTTTGAAAGAAACAAAATTGAAAAATATTTGGAATTTTAGATAAAATTTGATTTATAATTTATGTTTGGGTATTTCAGAGATTTTTTTACAATTTATCTTCAGATATCAAAAACTTTTGAAGATTTTTTTTATTTTAGAAAGAGAATTCCAAAACTTTACATTTAAATGAATAGAATGTCAGTTCAGGTAATATTAATATCATTGGACCAAGAATAAGTAATATAATATAATAATAGAATTTGAGATTATTTAGCGTTTGGCAATCAATTTTTTAAATTATAATTTTGTCGATTATAATATGGAAAACACCTTTAAAAAGATTTCAATCATAAAAATACGATCATAAATATTTAATTCATTTTCTAATATAAAAAACAATATGGCCTCGCATATGCCTTTTTGGATATTTTCAAATTTTTTAAGATATAAGCATAAGCCATTCCACGTCAAATCGATCAGGATTCGGCCGACCCCTTTTAAAATTGTTAAAAATTTCTGGAATTATTTAGATAGTTAAGAAAATGAGAAAGCCGTTTATCTTAGCTCTCTAGCACACCTGGTTCCCTAGATATTGGGGCTGCAGAGCCACTTTGGAATCTGTAAAATTTTTAAAATGCTTATATCTCCAAATACTATTTATATTAAAAAAATATATAATATAGCAAATTGTAAGTAAATAAAGTCTCTAAAGAGCTATCAAAAAACAATAAATATTGGCGCCAATATGAGCCGTTAACTTCCGGTTTACATATTTTGCTTTACCTATGCTTTTAAGCAAAAAAGGGAGTTTGTTTTCTAAATTTTTTTATTCATTTTTATTTAGACACCTTTGCTAAATATATATACGATGTCAAACCTTGGCGACGCTATCGACTCCAAAATTTGTTTAAAAAATAGATGGCGCTTTATGAAATTACGGATTACGGTAAAATTTTGCTACTAACTTATCAATAACCGGATATTTTCACTTTTAATACTAAAAAATTTTGAATTTCTATTAAATATACTAATTAAACTGAGGAGCAGAGTGGGCATATGCCCATTAGTCACTTAATAATGTAACAAATTTCCAATAATAAACTTTAATATAATTTTTTTAATTTTTTTAATTTTTAAGTTATCTAGAATTTCATAGAATTTTTCATCATTTGATGAAGATAATAGCATAATTATAGTCGTTAAAACTTTTTTTTTACTCTAGATATATTTTTCTTCGAATATTTCTTTTCACATAAGCGTTTTCTCTTAAGGGATTTATTAATGTTATCAATAGCCTCTTGATTAATTATATTTGTGGGAGAATCAATATCTACATTGTCATTTGAAGTTTAAGGAATGTTTGCTAATTTTTGTCGGCATGAAGAGCATATTAACATATCTAAATGGAATGGTAATTTTTTTGGGTCTTCCAGGGTAGAATCTTTCTTAGATTCACTCGATAATAAGCATCTCTCTGTAGATTAAATGGGTTGCAACATTTTAATATTTGGTACGTCCATCTGTTATATAAAATAAAACTTTAATTGGCCTGCATTTAGAATATATGTTTTTGCACTCTCCAAATCCAGAATGTTATTGGTAGACAAATTATTTATAATTAATCTGAACGGACAAGTTAAATATTACCCGGAAAGAGAGATCGTTTTAAACAGTTTATTTTGTAAAATATAATCGATAATATGCTTAATAAAATATTCGTTTTTACTGCAGCTGTTATACATTATAGAGGTAATAAGTCATTCGCGATTATAGCAAAGTAGAGGTCTAAAAAATGTAAAACTTTTTAGGGATGGTGGGAGGGGGGGGGAGGAGGGCGGAACTGGAAAATTTTATCACATTTCCTATAAACGTATCAATATTTTCATTTTCCTTATAGGAACAATATTTTTCAACCATTTGTGCCATCTACTTTTTTCTTCAATTTTTGGTAAAAATCTATATTTCGGAAAAGTCGATAGCGTTGCCAAGGTTTTGACATCGTATATATATTTATAAAAGGTGTCTAAATAAATAGCAAAAAAAAAAATTCGAAAACAAACTCCCTTCTTTGTTTAAAAATACAGGTAGCAAGATAGGTAAACCGGAAGTTAAAGACTCAAATTGGCGCCAATTTTTATTATTTTTTTTGATAGCCTTTTAGAGATTTCTTTTGCCTACAATATGATAAATTATATATTTTTTATACTATGAAAAGTTTTTGAGATACAAGCATTTTAAAAATTTTACAGATTCCAAAGTGGCTCTTTTTAGCACTTTTGAACCCCTATATCTCGGGAACCAGGCATGCTAGCGAGCTAAAATAAACGGCTTTCTCATTTATATATCTATCTAAATAATTCCAGAGATTTTTAACCATTTTAAAAGGGGTCGGCTGATAATGTGCTTTTTTTGATCCATTTGACATGGAATGGGCCCATAAATAGATGTTTCTCTTATATTTAAAAGATATATGAAAAATGATTTATTAACTAAGTATACTAGGAATTACATCAACTTTGAAATAATCGCATTTTTACTAGTTTTCCCTAACTTTCTGTTAGATTTATCTGAAAAAAAAAATATTTAAAGGGTGGGTAAGTGGAGGGATTCAAACTAACAAATAGTGTTTTAGTCGCATGATAACCCAGAAAGAGTTGCTTGATATAAATTAAAAACAGTTTAAAATTTTTCACCTTTCAGCCCATTCCCAACTGGGAATACATACTTAACCCTTATATATATAAACATATCTAATGTTTCGTCCATATTATGTATTTATTTTTTTTTAAATTTTAAATTAAATTATTTTATTTTTAACTTTCGTTAATGTTTTTTTTTAACTGTTTACAACAATGTTTAAAGGAGACCTTGAAGAAATATATTCCCCAACATTATACACGAAGTAATCTTTTTTCTTAAACCTTCATATTTTATAGTTATTCCAAATAAACTAATTAGTAATTAATATTTAAAATAAAGAATAAAAGTATATTTAAATTATAATGATAAAAAGTCCATTAATTTTTTTTTAAATCAGACAAATTTTTATAAAAATTTCTTTAAAATTAAAATGTAATAAATTTATAAAAAATTTCGATTTAAATTATTTTTTTAAAAAATTCTTTTATATATGTTAGCGTTAGGAACACCGAGTGAATAGTAACTAACCCTTTAACCATTATAAACCGATTTAAATATCAGAACCGTAACCGAACAGGAGTAAAAAACCGGTTCAAACCGGTTCAGTTTTTATATTTTAGGGATCAAAAAATTTTGAATATCCAGAATTGTATAGAGTTGCTCTTATAGTACTGGCGGTTCCCGCAACACAAGTTTCTGTAGAAAGGGCCTTTTTCAGGGCTAAAATTTGTGCTATCGTCACAATAAACCTATATGAAATCCATTTATATTAGAAAATATATTACTTATAATATATTTAAAAAACGAGTTATTTTGAATCTCATATATTTTTTTTTTATATATAATTCATAGATGCTTATAATAAAAAATAAATTGGACGATGGTTTTTGCTTCAATAAAAAAAAAAATTTCTAACGGTAATGAACCATTATGAACCTTTTTAATTAGCTGAAACCGAACCGAACCTTTGTAAATTTTATCTTAAGAACCGTAACCGGTTCGAGTCCCCGGTTAGCGTCAATGTATTTCAGGGTAGTGTGTTATTTTTTCAACATTTAAATCATTTTTTGAGCGCGTTTTATTTAAATTTAAAGATTTAATCTTTACCGGAAATGCATTGCATTATGTTTGGAATACCCACCCTCATAAATTTCAGACAAATTTTTGCCATACACTTTAGAATTTAATAAAATTTTATATTAGATTCTTTTCATAAATTTTTTTACAGTAAATTATGGATGAATCAAAGGTTAATTAACAGCCAAAATTATTTATAATTCATAAAGTTAGGTATTCCAAACATAATGGAATGTATTTCCTGTTAGAATCATATTTTTTTAAAATTTATAAAAAAACTGCCGGAAAAAAAGACATTGATTCTAACGTACACTAAATAAATCGAAATTCTAACTATTCTTTAAAAATTTAATAAATATAAATTTAAATTTAATTGTGAGTAAGAAGTTTATTAAATTCATTCTTGTAAGAGACTCTTAAAGGGGAGGCGATCATAAATTTTGGATGTGAATTGAAGAGCGTGTTTGTGCCTTGAGGCTGTCAGAGTCTCAACTTCTTGTCCGGTAGCATGACACAATCATAGGCTGTTGCGAATTCATTCTCTAATATCGTGCGTAACTTATATAATTTTAAAAAAAACAGCAAATGGTAGCCTAAAGGGTGGTTAATTTATCCAAAGAATATACCATGAGTAAAGGAGAAAAAATTTATAAATACCTACCAACAAAAAAAACAGTTTTCGTAAGGAGTTGAGAATGAACCTATTATATATTCCTAAAGAAAAATATCCTTTTGAGTTCTTCATAGTAAGTATTGGTTAATGAAGCTATGATATCATTGTACAGACCTCCCTTAAATATGTAAAGAATATTTTGGCCCCCTTCGATTTAAAGTTAATCTTTTTAATATTTTACTTACAAACTAAGATTCACTGGAAGGGGACATTAATGAATTAGATATAGTGATGGATACCAAAATCTTAACTTTAATGTAATAACAACACAATCTAAGTTACAAAAAAAATTAAGTTTCATCTATATTAATAAGCTAACGTACCTATTACATCGATTACTTTAAAATCTCCCTAACATTTGATCACAGTGGCCTCGGGAAGACATCGCTTTTTCAAATCTTAAACTAATCAAGACCTAGATGAGGTCTTGCAGGGCTTAGGATTAGCTCATTGCCCAGTCCCTATTATTTTTTATAAAATAATATTGGAATTCTAGACTGTGATTGTCGAGCCCGTATATATTAAGTTTTATTATCAAATCTCCAGCCCCAAGGTATGGACCATATCATGAGATAACACTCTAACATGATGCCTTATTCTTTCTCATAGTAAATTAAAACATTCAGTTTGTAAATATTTGATAGAAATCCCCGCAAGATATTGAATAAATTGTATTTTGGTATTGAATTATTAAAACCATGGTAACAGGGTTGGGCAAATTTTCAAAAAATTGTATTCGGATACAGATACAGATACTTTATAAAATTTTGTATTTAAGATACAAGATACTTTAGAAAAATTTCAATAAGTTATAAGATACAAGATACTTGTATTTTTTTTAAAAAAAGTATCTAAGATACAAGATACTTTTTTAAAAAACTTTAAATAGTCAAAATCAAAATGTATTTTATAAAAAAATATTTAAAATAAATTGTAGAAAATAACAAATTTATTATAAAAGATAATGCGATATTCCATTTAATAATTATATAATTAGTAAATAATTATATAATTAGTAAATAATAATAAATCAGCATCATAAATCACCATTATTTTTTAATATTATTAATTTTTCGTTCAATCTTTGACGATTTGGTCTATTAACCATATTAGCAAAGCTAAATAATCTTTCAATGGGGGCTGAGGAGGGTAATATTGTGTTATATTTAATAAATATTTCTTTTATATATTTATAACTATTTAACATATTTATACTCCGCCTGTCATCTTTCATATAATTTAGGACCTCTATTTCAATATCATTTATTGAATTATTAGAATTGAATGTGGTACTTTTAAGGCAAAAGTAATCATCATCTTCATCAATTGAAGATTTTGTTGAAGTATTAATTCAATATTATTTTTAAATAAAACATCATGTAATGACAAATCCTGAAGGTATTTTTTTTCTTTTTCACCATCAATCTAACGATTTTTAAAATAGGGATGAGAAATAGTTGCCAAAAATGCACTTTTAAAATTGTTATCAAAATCATATATATTTTTAAATCTTTTATTTAAATAATTTTCTATGGCAACAGCTAATGGTTTGCAAAATTGTAGATTGGTTTGAATTAAATTTGTAATTTTTTTAACGACATTTAAAATTGGAGCTGATTCTCCATAATAGCAGTTGATTTCACTCTGTATTTTGTCAATCGCTATAGCCAATGGGGCCATTATATTGCAATATTCTTCTAAATATTGAATTTCAATATCTCTTAATTTAGAAATTCTAATTTTTGACATAATTTAGGAAGTTCGCCTTTAAATTTTAATAAACTATGAAGACTATCATACAAACTATTCCATCTAGTGCAACAAGGTGTAACTAATTGTTTTCCTAAAACTGCTTTGATAAGTTCTGCAGTTTTAGGCCTATTATTTGCATTCCATAGCTTAGTACATTTAGCTATTGCAGGATGATGAATTTTAGAAATGTTAGGAGAATCCTTAATAGCTCTCTCGACATCTGTTGTGACAATTAGACTTATCGTATGGCACAAACAATGAATGTGTTGAGGCAATGTTATTGAGGCTTCTTTAGACCCTTAAATAAACAAATAAATAATTTTTTGAATAAAATTTTTTACTAAATTTACAATATCATAATAAATTTTAAAGAAGTATTAAATAATACTTTCAATGATTTCGAATTCTATACATTCATCATCATTGATGTCAAAGTCATTCTCTACAGCTTCCATAGAATATCCAAACTCCTTGAAAGCTTTCTTAAAGTTAGAGCCGTTATCTGTAACAGTTGCTATAACGTTTTCGTCAATACCAAAGTCACGATGAATTTCTTTATTATGATCATCTTGAAGTACTTCAAAAAATTTGCCATTAAGTATGCTTAGTTTAAATTTATTGTTATAATTTTCGGTTGAAGAATCATCTGAAGAGGAAGATAAACATATTATTCTATTCTTCTTCCATAATTTTAAAATAGACAGATATAAAAGGATTCAAATATGGTAGTTCTAATTGTTAGCAAATTGCTATATGACGACCAACGTCATATATCAAAAATTATCTTAAAATATCTAAATTTTGATTAAATTTTTCATTTAAATCTTAAAACAATATCATTTTAAATTTTAATACTATTTAAATTAACCAATATAAATTTTTTTAAAGTATCTGTATCTTTTTGAATACAAAGTTGGTTAAGATACAAATACTTTTAAATAATATGTATCTTAGATACAAATATCCGCGATACTGCCCAACCCTGCATGGTAAAATATATTGATAGTTCTTAGATATAATTAGTACACCTCTAGATATAAATTTAAATAAGCTTATTCTTAGAGTAAAATTTAGAAAAATCATTAATCTCAAATTTTTTATGAAAAATAAATATTATATTGTTTTATGCTATAAAAATTATTTTATTTTTGTTTCAATTCATTCTTATTAGTATCTATTATATAATCTTCTCTTGGATATCTCTACTATTCTATATTCTATAATAATTCTAAATATTCGCAAAGGCATATTGAAAAGAATTAGAATTCTTAACGATATTGCGCGAGGTTCGAGTCAGTAAAAATATATTTTATTAACTAATTTCTTTTTCTTTAGTAAAGGTATTTATACATTTTCTAACATATAAATTAGAATATAAAACGAAATACAAAAAAGTAAAATAATATATAAAAAAGTAAGGTTACGTCGTTTATAAAATAAAATTAGATTATAACAAATAACAAAAAATTAGATTATAAAAATATATAATAAGATTAAGAAATTAGAATAACGCAACATTCTCCCTCTTCTGATAATTTCATCGGAGAAATATAGAGAGTTTGTTGTCCAAGTGGTTTATCATTTTGGTAATCAAGTTGTATCACGAATCATCATAATGTTGGCTTGTCCCAATCGTTGGTTTGATTAATTTGATTTTGCACGTTAGTTCGTTTAAATCACAATTTTTAAAAATCGTCATAATCATCAGTAAGTCGCGAATAATAAGAATTACTAGTTCATCAAAATATAAAAATAAGTGAAGAATGATAAATCAATAAGATTGTTATATTTTTAGCGTTTTAATTTTTCGCGTTTTAATAAATTTTATTTTTTCGCGTTTTAGCGTTTAATTAATTTTTGCGTTTTAGTATTTAATTTATTTTTGTTTATTTTCAATCTCCGAGGTTAAAATATGCAAATAAAATATTATTCACATTTCCCTCTCTTTAAATATAAAATTTAAATTTAACACCCTAATTTTAATTCAAAAAAAAAATTCTTCATAAGATAGTTTAGAAAATGATCTCATCACCACATAATTTAAATATATTTTTCTAAAATGAATGTTAAGTTTTTACATAACTTTTTGTCTTCAAAGCTTTTAATTTCAAAAACTTTTTATCATATTAAGTATTACTTATAAGGGTTATTTGAATCAATCATGTGATTTAAAAATTACATTTTAACATATTTAAAATTAAGTTTTATCTTCTTGTTTAGGATTTTTAATGGTTTAATTTTAATTATATTTAAGAATTCATCTTTAGGTTTTGTTAATTAACAACAATTCGTCATCATACAAGAAATCAAAAAAATATCAATATTATCCATTATGATTTTACATTTTAGTAATTTTAAAAATTTATAACATGCCTTTATCCTGGCATAAAATTTTAATTTTTAATAACTTTTCTTCTTACGTGGATTAGAATAATAAGTAATCATCATTGGTCTCACAAAATAGAATTCATAACCTAACGTCCAACTTTCATATTGGTTCTTTCTAGGTTGCCACCTTAGGTTAGGTGCTGGCTATCATATTCCAGTCCAACATCCAGAGCCGGGACACCATAAGAAAAGAAGCTTTTTGCATGAAAGAACGTGCTAAGGTTTGATTCTTGGTCATCTCCATAGATTAGGCATTGGTCATATCAATAGATTAGGCAGTCACAATAAATAAGGTAATAATAGGTAGTCATCTCCATAGGTTAAGCAGTCTCCATAGGTTAAGCAGTCTCCATAGGTTAAGCAGAAGGTAGAGTCATAATAGGTAGTCATCTCCATAGGTTAAGCACAAGGTAGAGTCATAATAGGTAGTCATCTCCATAGGTTAAGCACAAGGTAGAGTCATAATGGGTAGTCATCTTTTTCCAGTCGACCACCCAGAGGGCACCATGAAAAGAATTAGAATTCTTAACGATATTGCGCGAGGTTCGAGTCAGTAAAAATATATTTTATTAACTAATTTCTTTTTCTTTAGTAAAGGTATTTATACATTTTCTAACATATAAATTAGAATATAAAACGAAATACAAAAAAGTAAAATAATATATAAAAAAGTAAGGTTACGCCGTTTATAAAATAAAATTAGATTATAACAAATAACAAAAAATTAGATTATAAAAATATATAATAAGATTAAGAAATTAGAATAACGCAACACATATTAAATTAAACGGAATTATTTAGTAGCCCATATAGAATTTTATTATAGTAAGAGGTAAGTAAAAGATCGTTCAGGTCCTTATTTTGGAAATGTATCGAAGAGCTGTTTTAGCTTGCAGTTGTCATAGCTACAAATATATTTTGGTCCTAGGGCAGTCATCGGCCGTTGTTTTTACATTTTTTTTGGTTGTTTAGAAATATACACATATTATTAAATGCACTAAAGTGTATAGTAGCGGTTAATCGGTCTAATGTAGAATATTTTCTCATTTTTGGTTACTTGGGTTGTTTGTTATGAAGCTTTATAAGGTGAATCTTGGTAAGATTGTGCATAAAACGACAGTGGTGACTTAAATATTGCAGTTATGCTTATATGAAAATGGATTTTAGGATTGATAAGAAAAGGTTCTAAGAAATAATTTCTTATCGCTATAGCTTTTATGGGTTATAGCGCATAAGGATAAAAAGTAGCAAACTAAATATCCAGTGTTAGGGTACTTATTCCCTGAATTTTTATTTAAATATTCTTGTTATATTTTTTTGCCAATTTGAGTAAAAAAATCAAAAAATAACGATTATGACAATCGTCACTTATCCAGGGTACATATTAACTGAAGTTTCATTTAAATGTTTGCAATATTAATTATTTCTAATTTGCGACAAAAAAATATAATATCTTAAAAATAAAGATATAAATCATTTATTCAAAGAACATCTTCATTTAATTTATAATAAAAATATTTTTACCTTTTTATGCCAAAAAATTTCAAACATGTTAAAAAATAACGAATATTATGACAATTATCACATTAAATATTTCTTAAAAAGATCTTATAAATAACATAAAAAAGTTAGATATAAATAAATTATTTAGAAATTACCACTTCTTTTAATATACTTAAAATAATAATTTCAGAAAAACGATATAAAAAAAACTATAAGATTTCATTCACCTAAAAGATTTATTTATTTATATTAAAATTCACTAAAGAATTTTTCGAAAATGATTTATTTACAAAAAGATTTAAAATTCTCATCAAATCTTATGATTATATTTTGCTTAAAATTTTGGGCATGAAAATTACAAATTTATTGTTAAAATGATATTACAATTTAGCAGCATATCATTTTTTTTTATTAAAAAACATCAAACCATTTTCATAATATAATATAAATTTCATTTTATAATATAATATAAATAAAAAATATTAAATAATATCATGCTTTTTTGTTGATAAATATTGATGTGATATTAATAAAATATTTAAGTTTTAATAAAATGAATAGGGTCAATGGATTTGGTTGACCAACTTGGTTGCTTTGGTTTTGGTTCATTTTTTTGACCCAACCAAGCAATTTTACCACAGTGAACCTCTTTATGATAATATTAATCCTCATGCAACAAACTTCAACAAGCAAATTGATGCAGAAGATAGATTATTTCTCACTCTAAGGTAAAATATGGTAATTTAACAGAAAACTATTTATATAAAAGGTTTTTTATAACTGGAGTTTCTCACAGTTAGCATTTAATACAACGATATCCAAAAAAATCCCGCATAGCCTATATAAAGAAACATTTGCAAGAGTGATATGCCCTATGTTATGGTAGCAGATAATGCCACCATTGTCTAATTATTTATGAAACCTTATTCTAAAAAAAATTGACATTAGAGGAGAGAAAAACGATACTAGGTTATCACATGCACTTGGAGGGAGTTAAGAAATTTGAACTTTTTAATAGACGTATGGAAATTGGTATAGCTCATGTAGAAATAATAGTCAAGACTATATGTCTATCACACAACATTATTGTATCCATGGAGGGCATACCTGATGATGTTGAAAGATGGATATTTAAAAAATATTTAAATATAAATTTGTAAATCTATATTTTGTTATTTTTAAAAATATATTCACAGATATCACCTTGATTGTGAGACCTATGATACACATGTGTAAATATCTATATTTATTTGTTTATCCTACCTTAATATATATAACAATAATAATCTATATATTTTACATTTTTCAGGACACTTAATTTTTATTACATAAAAAGAGATAAATATAAATAATGTAAATCAAATTTGATTAAATATATCTAATAATTGCTAAATAAATTTTAAAATTAGTAGCTTATTTATTTATATATATTTTAAAAAAATAATTTTAAATTTTCTAATTTTTGATAAAATAATTTCTTTAATAATAAAAATGTACACTATAACATATAAGAGTATTAAATATCTTATTTAATAAAATATATTTAATTATATTGTTAAAAAATAGACAATATATAAATAAATAGATTTACAAAAAACAAATCAATCTTCACCAAATAAATCTAATGAGGTTTGATTTGAAAGTGTTTCTGTTGAATTTGGAGGTGATAATTCAATTGTAGGGTTTGGATCCCTTTGTTGCTGCTCCATTAAAGCGTGATACAATCGAGTTACTTCAAGTTTGAATAAATATTTATTTGAATGGCTCATACTTTCTAAACCCTCTGCCATTGATTGTAGAAATAATCTATAGTAATGTTAAATTTATAGATAAATATATATTTTATACTGGCTCCCAGAAGGCACCCTTTCCAAAAGAGCCAAGATTCTTTCATGCAACAATGCATTCTTGTCCAATTTTATCATATTCAATTCATCTTTATAATTTTTGAACTTCTTTTTTATGCATGATACACTTGTATCATGCAATGGAAATTCCTTCTTCAAGCTATTAAAAATAAAATTTATCATTATTCATATATATTTACCTTAAACTAATGGCTAATAAACCATGATCAGGATGCTGAGGCTTCCAGGCAACTGGATGTGTTTCCAGTAAGGTACGAAATTTTTTAGTAATCTTATCATCCCACATTCTAAAATTATATTATCAATTAATATATTCTAAAATTATATAAAATATCATTTAATATATTCTAAATAAAATATCAATTAATATATAAAATAAATTATACTTACAATTTTTTATCCATTTTTAAATTTTAGCGCAAAATTACATGATACGTGATAAAGCGCATTCGCCCTCTCAACGTTGTGGGAACAACAGAGCTAAGCTATGTTTTTCTCATTTCCATCTAACTGGATTATTAAAGTTATCGGGGAAGAAAATATGAGAAGCTCTTTACACGTTTGTGGGCAAGCCGCACGTACTTGTACGCACAATAGTCCGAGGACCATCATTTAAACGTCTGTGAGCTGAGCTGATTAAGAGGGAAAGGCCTAAAAAGACAGCCCACATCCATACCTATAATCCTATTTGTATCTAATCATTATTGGAAAGGGGGAGGCTAGTTTAAATTAATGTTTAGCGAGTCATTTTTAATAAAATGTAATTATTAAATAAGAGAAAAGAAACCTGTACTATAAAGGTATTCAAGTAGATAAAGGGGGAGAAAGGTTTGGTAACGGATGAGGAATTTCATCTTAGGTACCTATATAAGAAGCTTTTTGATAGAATTTTTATTGTTATTCAATCTAACGAACTGTTTCCAGTTTATATTCAGATCAGCAACATCTTTCAAAACGCGGTGAAACCATAACGTCTTATATCTATTGTATAATTTACTCTACAGGTAAAGAACCAAGTTAAAGCGTTATGAACCAGATTAATGCTAGGATGTCTAAAAATTGAATTCGTTTTTTCTTGATTCGATTGTCTCCATAATCTTTCGTTCGTTATGAGTCTAGGGTAGAAGACGCTGTTTATTATCCTTAACCTTAAGCACTTGTTAATAAACGTCTGGCATTTTCTGTTGTCTGCTTTAGTGATTTCCCATGTTTCACAACCATATAATAGAACAGAAATCACCGTTGAATTAAAAATGCGTAGTCTAGTGAAGATAGGAATCTCTCTCGGCTTCCAAAGCTTGAAATACTTATAGATGCCCTGGCTTTTTGTAATCTTAACCTCAGTTCCTCTTTACATCCCCCTCTATTATCTAAGGTAATTCCAAAATATTTTATTTGAGTAACCACCTTGATCGTCTCCAATCCGATATCAATTCTCTATAGGAGGCATGTGTCTTGCTAAGAGAATCATAGTTATCTTAAAATTTATTTCTAACCCAACTTTCAAGCTTACCAGTTTCAACAATTGAATGAGATTCACGGTTTCCTCAAGGTCCTTTGTAATGATTACCACATCATTAGCGTAATTAATAATTCTATTCTCTAGATGAAACGTATTACTCAATGATGTGTTAAGTTCCAGCAAATTAGCCGCGCCCAATGTGTCTTTTAGAATTTTGTTCATTACTATGTTAAAGAGGACTGGTGATCGGGTTTTATGATTTCCAAGTTTTTTAAGTGCAGTGGAGATCTCAATTAGTGAGAATTGTGGGGTGGATTGAGGAGTATCTTGCAATTCCGGTGGTGTATTTATTGGTCTCCTAGATTCAAAGATCCTCATGTAATAATCAGTCCAGAGTACCAACTGATCATCCTGGTCAATTATGATTCTGTTATTTTCCAGACGAATGGTAGGAAGTTTTTTGAGGTTTTTGATTTGCAAAAATATTTAAGTTTGCTATAAGCGTCAAAAAACCTATTTCCTCTCATATCTGCATCGATTTCGCAAGCTTTCCTCAGTGAAGATCCTTCTGTCGCTTCTTTGAGATCTCTGTATGGACTTCCAAAGTACCCTATCCAAGTGGCCATTTAAACGCAGCTCCTCAATTTTGTCCATAGTTGCCATGGATATCCAATCATTTCCCGCGAGAGGGTTATTTCTTCCTACGTGAATGTCATTTTTGAAAATCATCCAGCATTCTTTCATAGTTTTGGACCGGGATATGCTTTCAAAATTCGTTGCATTCTCGCATAATCCTCGGTCGAAGAGCTCTTTAATCTCTGGTACCTGTAGATTATTGATATTTTGCTTTCGGAATAGATTTGCCGGTTGCTTAGAATTGTTATTTAGTCCAATTGAGGTACTCCATATGTTCCATATCAGGATCTTGGCTTTGACAATTTTATGGTCAGAAAGATTAACACTCGTCATGGCCATTAGATCTTCGAACCAGCCGTGGACGTTTGAAATTAAAAAAAATTTATTAGCGCAAAATTAAAAAAGCATAAATAAATAATTTGCACTCTCCATCTAAAATTCATGCAACGCTCAATAAATGTTTTGTAAAATTAAATATTTGTTATTATATCTAATTAAATCATTAAGATTGGAATGTTTGCTGGAAAATTCTGGAACATATTAAATTGTATTTTATTATATTGTAAAATAATATTGGTATGGTATAATTTAAAAAAAAATGATAAAACACAAATATTAAAACAACTCTATTAAAATATGTAAAAATATATAAAATTACTAATTAAAAAAATATATTAATAGTATCGAAGGCTCTAAAAAGAGCTTAATTTAATAATGAAAATGTACCTAAAAAGCAAGTATAATTGTGTTTAAAAATTTATAATTGAAGTCTTTATTTATAAGGATTAGCGATTTTCGTTTGTTATGCCAAAAAATTTTCGTGATAAAGTTTAAAAAAAAATATATGTATGTGAAAAATTGCCGTTAGTTGAAATAACTATTGGCTGAAATAAAAAGTTATTTATTTTGTATATTTATTAATTTTTTTATTTTCCCCACAAGTAAGAGGTGTATTAATTGATGAAGGAAAGGATGATACGCAGGTTGCATCCCAAATAAGGGATTTTCCATTGGACCAGGGTGTGCAGGTAAGCCTTTGGGACTGAGGCCGTCTTGTAATGAGAGGTTGAGGTTCAAGGATGTTGGATATTTTAGCCTTATTAAAAGCGTTATGTATGATTATATTAATTGCTTTATGCCGGAGATGGAATAAAGGTCTTTAAGCGAATATTGTGTTGAATGAAAAATTTTGAGGTGAATGAGGAGGATGGTTGGAAGAGATGTAAGATTTTGCGAAGATATAAACACTTTTTTAATAAGTAAAAAAGCTGGTGCGATGGAATTTGGTTGATGTTTTCCAAGTTTTGCATCTCAGAAAAAGTTTTATCGATAATTTTTTCGGATATATTATTATTAAGTAATGGAGAGCCTAATAGTTGGATATCTTCTTTTTTGATACTAGTCTATTCATTATCATTAAATAAATCTAAGGGAATCTCGGGATTGAGGGAGCATATTTCAGTTTTAGTTTTATTTAATTCTAAACCTATTTTAGAGCATTCGAGATAGTTAAGGGTTTACTTATTTGATGTGGATTACCGCAAAGCGTGCCATCATCAAGGTACCAAAGGTTTATGTCGAGATCAAAATCAGATTTAAGATCTTTCATCATATTATGAAGAGCTAAGCAGAAAAGAATAGGGCCGGGAGGGGAGTCGCCCTGTTGTACTCACTCTTCAGAGTATATAACGCTACCATTAAAGATGAGGGGAGTGCTATTGTTATAGCAGATGTCTATGAATCGCGAATATTGGGGGACATTATCGAAAAAAGATTCGAGTGCAGAGGGACGAGATATTGTATTGAAAGCATTCTTAAAATCAATTTTAAATAAAACGGAGTTTATTGTAGATTCGTAAGCAGTGGGAGCCTATATCTACGCCTTCTTTAGTTCCGCATCCTAATTGGTGTTTGCCTAGCAGGAGTATCGAATTTTTTTTTTTTTGCTGCTATCAGGCGTCTTAAAAATAAACGGCTTGCGATTGGGCGGACATTAGGTTTTTCAAAAGCTATCAAGTTAGCTCCAAATATAATTTGATGAGCTAATGTGGGAATATCTTTAGTAGTTATATTATTAAGGAAGGTGGTAAGTGAGTTAAAAAAATTATTGAAATCCACTACTCTTCAGAAAATTTCAAAAAAATATATAGTTTAAAGACTTTATCAAATCAAATTATATTTATTAAGGAGAACGAAAATTTTTTTGTTGAAAATAGAGATAGACGGCCTGGACCAAGTTTTTAAAAAAAAAATAATTTCGGTTAAGAGCTGATCATACGTTTTTAAAAATACGGGCCGGGCCGGCATAAATATTTTATTTGAAGTATGATATTCAATTTTGTGAAATAAATTAATTCTATTTAGATTCCTGTGCATTAATAAGATGCAAACTAGTATATGCAAAGGCGTAGTTTAGATTTTTGTAAAGGGATGGGGAGGGGGGGAGGGAAGACCATTCTTAGGTTTGGGTTATCTACCATAAATTTTAATGGATTAGATCACCTATTGAGGCCGGACCTTGGTGAATTTGAAGAATAGTTTGAATTTTTCAATGACTTATGTCATTGGAATTTTTATATAAAAATGCCTTTTACAAAATTTTGAATTATAAGTCATTATTTTAAATTGCTTATTTATTTCTCTCAAATTATTGTTTATAAGTAAAAAAAAAAAATTGTATTTAACGCCATTAGAGTATGATAAGAGAGGGGGGGGGGGTTAAGGGACTCGAGTCCATAAAAAATTTGGATAGAATTCCCCCCTACCCTAAATACTTCGTATTTTATTAAAAAAAAATACCTAAAAAAGAGGTCATTTTGAGATTGTTAGCTAAAAAAAAATCTATAACATTTTTATAAAAAAATTTAAACTAATTTTCAAAAAAAAGGGCTAAGGTGTGGTTTGAGAGGAAGGGAGGGGGGGGGGGTGGTTAATAAAAGTAAATTTACGAGAATAAGGGAAATTTTCGAAGGGGGGGGGATTCCCTTTTCCCCCTGTGGCGCTTAAAATTGGGCTCAGGAGGATACAATATGTTGGTTAAACGGCAAGGGTTAGGTCGATTTTAACGAGATTTGGCAAATGGATTTCCTAACATTTTGAGAATCTATGAGCAAAATTTTCAACCTTACATATTCTTATTTCTGCTAAAATCGCCGTTTTCAAAAATCGGACCAAATCGAACCGTTTAACAACATTAATCTCTACAATTCGGAAGGGGAATTTCCACTCCCCAAAGATTGAGAGAACCCGAAAGTCGGACTTTTCCATTCTATTTTCTGATCGTGGGCAAGGATATGACGCAATCAATATAATTGATGGGACAATAATACCGTCCTTTTAGAAAAGGATCAAATTTGTTTTCAACTTCTTCTCCCTATGAAACTGGGAGTAAAACTCTCTTTAGATTTAACATCTAACAGGCATTTTTAGAGGGTATCAGGTTCAGATGATAATTTTTAAACATTTTTTTTGTACAATAGTAGTTGTTAATTATTATTCACTCAAATAATTAATTCAAACCCCAAAGGACTTTATTAAATTGGCTAAAAAATCAGGATAACTGGGCTTCTCCTATGGCATCCAATTCAACCTGAGTGTTAGCTAATCGCGCAATGAATAATGTTATCCAAAGAAAAGAATATTATGTAAATCTCAGGCAATTACGCCATAAATTATAGGGTGGTCTTTTTAAACGGCTAACTCAATATTTCATCCAAAAAATATTACGTAAGCCTGAAGATTTTTCTCATAGAAGGAACAAAGGTCTAGACATATATTATCGAAATATCCAGACTTATGCAATATTTTTTTGGCTAAAATATTGAGTTAGCGCCGTTTTAAAAAATCGGCTCAAAACGAGCCGTTTAATAACACTAGTATAGGGGTGTCCGAGATATGTGGTGTACAGGGGAAGTTAGTCTGCTTAGAATTTAATCAATCGATCATCAAAACGTTAAATAATCTCTTATTATTCCAAATTCTTAGTCAATGATGCCAATACTACCTGACTGACATTTCAATCATTTTAAATGTAGAGTTTGAGATTCTCTTCAAAATAAAAAAATCTTCAAAAGTTTTTGATACCTGAAGATAAATGAGGAAAAAAAAATATTTAGAAATACCCAAACAGAATTATAAAAAAAAATTTTTACCTAAAA
The DNA here is from genome assembly GCF_954871325.1 of Gordionus sp. m RMFG-2023. Classification (NCBI taxonomy): domain Eukaryota; kingdom Metazoa; phylum Nematomorpha; class Gordioida; order Chordodea; family Parachordodidae; genus Gordionus; species Gordionus sp. m RMFG-2023. The sequence continues at coordinate 863,093 of NC_088776.1, read as the reverse complement.
TTCCGAATATTTTTTTTGTAAAAAATCTTTTATATATTCTTCAATTTTGGTGATCTTCAAAGATTTTTTGTTCAAAATATGGAAAAAATGTTTGAAGATATTTTCCATCCAACATATGTTGGGTATCAATGAGAATCATGGTGACGCTAATTTTTGGGTTTCCAATATGTGATAAATTTATTATTAAAATTTTAAGAAACTTTAAAAGTTATTCATTTATAAAAAATATCATATGTGACCCCACCTATCTGATTTATATTCAACAATACTTTAGAAATAGATTTTAATGAATGAATCACTAGTCTATCTAGGTAGGTATTGTGTGTCAGTGAATTTAATCGAATTGGAATATGAAAGCTGCAAATTTTAATTTATTTAGAATTCCCATTTTTGTGCCAATATAAAATATTATATGCTTTTAATTTTGACAAATATATTAGAATAAAAAATTATTATGATTATAAAATAATAATGAATTCCCAAAATATTTTGATCCATATTATTATTTCCTTTGAACTCTGCTTCTCTTTCATGCACGTGATTCCTATTAACAAATATAAAAATGGCTATATTGAAATCATTATTACAAGTAAGTAAATCTAGCATCTATATAAGAAAAAATTAGACCCCCCCCCCCCCCTCCCATTTATCCTCATTAAAACAAAACATACTATTAATTAATACTTCATACCCAAAAAAAGCGTTCAATATTGTAAAAATAAGAATCACACGTGAAAATATAAGATAAACATAATAAATAACAGTAAAATAGAGAATAATTAGAGAAGAAAAGGAAAGTAGACGGAATAAAAGAAATGACAGAGGAATTGGAAGTAAAAAGAGCAAACGTTGCAGTACGAAATAACAAATAGATTGAATTGAAGTGAAATGGGGCAAAGACACAAGAATCGATGAATGATAATAATATGATAAACGTATGGACACAACAGATGGGAGAAAGAGAATGTAAATAGAAAAGGAATAGAATATATATGGGATTGATGAATAAATGAATTACAGTAGTCGAAATATGATGAATCTAAGAAAGGAATCATAGCATTGGTGTACGAGTAAGAGTAAGTCAAATGCCGAGAGTATAGAAAAATAATTAGAACCTGGACACAAGTGATTACAAAGCTTGAATTAGGATTGTAGGGAATAATTCGATAGCGAGATAGTAGAATGAGAACAGCGTTGAATGAATGAAATGAACATAAAAGAAAGGAAAAAACGAATCAAATGACAGGGGATAGATCAAAATAATGAGGGGAGAGATATCATATATGGAAATATATGAAGTGATGATTAGTAAAAAGGAGAAGTGATTGTTTTATTTTTAAAACTGTATTGTATACATTGCGAACAAAATAGTAATTATGTCCCAATCTAGATATCCTACAACTGCCTCTATAATCGCAGTACGTATTCCCTGTACAGTTGCACTCTAAATTTATAAAATAATATATATATATATATATATAAATGCGTTAAAATTAGTTTTATTCGTTTTTTTACGGTTTTGGCATCTCGATCCATAATAGTGTGGTCTACAATTGCAGGCACCATTGTACCTGCAGCTATTGTGCCAGAACTAATTTTGACAATGAGTGGGACATTCTTTTGATGTAGTTTTTTTTTTTCAAAGAAAATTTATATAGATTATTAACGTTGGCGTATAAGCTTTCTTTTTAAAAGAAAATATCTATTTTTTTTTATCTAGTATCGTATATTTTTTTTGTAACTCCTAAGAAAATTATAGAATGTAAGGGGTGTTTTTTTCACTGGTAGGTCCCTAAAACTGATTTTATTTTTATAAAGATCGGTTTAGAACCGTGATTCAGACCAAATTTTAGATAAATTATAATAATATTTATGGAAAAAGAATATTGGACCTGATTCACAATTTTGGCCATAATAACCCTCTTTACAGATGCAACCTCCTGTGACAAACGGCGAGATCGAATTACTCCTATTACAAGTGGATTCTATTTTTGTTATTGTAATTTTTTTTTAAGAGTTGTTGAAAAAAAAATATAAATATATGGATTTTAGATATATTTTTAGCAGGATTTTAGCCAGGAGTATATGTATCCGTCGACTCGGAATTCAACAAATTTGAGGGAAAAAAAATTATATCATCCATGCAGGGAATTGATCTTACCCGGAGTCATATTTTATATAAAGTTTCTATATTTGGTATATTTAGATATAAATTAAAGGTTGTTCCAAAGTTTTCCGTGGCAAAAACTGTCAGATATTCCAGAGGGATAGGTGCTCATGCTGAAATATGATTTTTTTATGGCACAATCTCATCTTTCGGGGAAATTTAAACGCGCCATTATAAATGAACTTAAGTTTTAAAGATTTCCTCCTATCACCCCTAACACTTATACAATTGGATAAAATAAATAACCTCGATCACATCGAGACATATATTTCCAATCTTTGCAATTGCATTCTCCATGTTCATCACAAAATTTATTGTCGGGACACAAACTAGGATCTATTGATAAAAACATAAATATATTAAAATAATATTTTCATAAAAAAAAAAGGAATTGGTCGATATAAAATTTAATTTCTTGGGTGATAAAGCATGCAAAAATCTTGTTAGACTCAACATCCTAAATAATTTTTCCGTTAAATTCCCCATAGAAATTTATCAATTACAAATCTAAATATAAATCACTGTTAATCATTTTTTTTTCGACCTAACGAAATTTTTATAATCTGGTTCATACATGTAAAACATTTTTACTATTTTTTTAAAGTGATTATTTCAAAATTAAAAATATATTTAACGTTAAAATGGAATTTCTGATTGTATCACTTATATAGCATAGCAGAATACAAGGGAAATTCAATAGAACTGCTAATTTGATTTCTTCATTTTGAAATATTTTCATTGTGGAATATAGTTAATATATGGTGTTTAATTTTAAACAATTAATACCATTGAAAAAAGTAAATAATTTTCAGTATAGGAAGGAGGAGGACGATAGTATTTTGGTAAAAATAAATTTTGTAAACGATTTGTGAAAAAATAAATTATTTTAACGTTTCATTTTAAAAACATCGTCATTTAAAAAAAAAAAAAAAATTGTAACATCATATTAATTTACAAGATAGAACTGATAAAATTTACTCTTTTTTTATTTATTTCCACAGTTTATATACAGAGAGATAAATTGAAATAATCCTATATCGCATCCATCATTTTAAAATAAATAAACAGCATAAATATCCAAAAATATAAATATTTATAATCATTACAATATATATATTTACCAATCCTGTTATATCCCTTCAAATTTGTAAATTTAAAAAAAACCAAACAGCATAATCGCATTTTTTCTATTTTCATTTATTCTCATTTTTAATAGTATGTAACGCAAAACTTTTTTGTAACTGTTACATGGTTCTAAATAAGATAACATAACTGTTAGCTTTAATTTGAAGAAGCGATGGTAACTTAGGAGTTACATTTTATAACGGTAGCCGTTAACTATTAAGTAGCGTGCTAAACTCTGGTTGTCTGTGCATATCATAGCATCAAAGAATTTTATAGATACATATTAAGCATTGATTACTTTGTTGGAGTTACTATTTTATCTTGTCATATTTCAACGTTTATTAGATACCTCACAACACAAATTATATCATAAATATTTTCGTTAACCTTACTATTAAACCTTTATACATATGGGGAGATGAAGAAAATTCATGTAGTAATTTTTCAATACATTATCTAATTGTATAACTTTTTATTTATTTTATTAAAATAAAAAATTTAAAGAAGAGTAAAAAAAAATTTGCAAATATTGCACATTAGTTATAAGCTCTTCATTCACCGAAAATAATAGTTGCTATACTATTCATAAAGGTTCATCATTAGATTCATCACTTATACATCCTCCTTGTTAGACTTATTCGAGTTTTTAGGACTTCATGTATCCATTTTTAAAAGCTTTATTTAGAATTGGAGTTGAGATACAGAAGACTTGGCATCTTCAATCATTCTCCAAGCTCATAAATTTTCAATTTTTTAATCAAAGAGGGTTTAACTTTTTAAATTTTCTTGGATTCTCAGTTAAAGATTTAGCTACTGATAAGTTTGTTTTTGCCTTATAGAGATCGGGAATAAGCTGTCATAATTATATAACTATTGAAGGTCTTTTTTGCGCGTTCCCCAGGATGGTGTCGTGAGCACATGAAATAGACTTAGCAATCTCCTTTAGTCATCTATTTCAACTGCTGTGTTATACTATATATTAGTATGTGACCTATCTCCTTTTTATAATACTAAATTTCTAATTTTACTATAACAGCATTAATAACTTAATCAAAATTTGACTTTAATTAATAAATTAATATAATATTCTAAAATGCTTTTAAAGGAAATATGATAACTCTAACTCCTAAGAAAAGTCATAACTTATATATAGTAAAAAAAAATAAATATATATTATTTCTGATCGGCCTCTTTTTTTTCCATTTTTTTTTCCTGAATGGCTTCCATGATCGACATTTTCTCGTGGTCACGTGGCAAAATGCCCACTTGGTCTTATGGCCAGACCTTTACTGAGAGTATTATTAATTCTAGTTCTGGGTTCGACCCAAGATGAACCATATTTTTGCCGCCACCTAGAGTTCTGTGTTTCAGGATATGACATATAAGAATATCGAAAACAACCCCGTGATTTAGCCGTTTATTTTAAAATGAGCCTTATTGCATTTTAAAATAAAGATGTCTTCAAATGATTGGTCCTGCTTTAGTGAATAGTCTGAAGATATTTTTCCATAATCCTAATAATGATTGGTTCGTCATTTTTAAAATATAATTATTCCTGTACAAACAGCTGATATTATAATTATAATTTTTAATAAATGACTGAATTAGGCTATATTAAGTATAATATCATATTTATGAATAGGTCATTCCTAAAAAAAACAAATTGTTCAAATTTTCTAGGGAGGGAAAGGGGGGGCTTGTGGGGGGGGGAAGTAAGAATATAACTTCTTTAAGGTGACCTGACCTTATTCCCAATGCTATCTAACACGGGTGGAGAGAGGGTTTGATACAATAACATCGATAGTAACATTTGTAGATCTATTTTATGGTGCAATAACATCACGAATAAGCAATTAGACCAAAAAAATTCAAGATATTTATTTTATAAAGAGACAAAACCGAGCCAAGATTGGTATTTGTTTTATAATTTATGAAAATATGTTTTTATGGAAAAACAATTCAATAAGAAGGCAAATTTGTGTTTCATTTACTACAATCTGTCAGCATCATCATGAGAGATAAAAAAAAGGAGGCAACATACCCAGATTTACTCTTCCCCCTCCATATTTTAATCCTACCCCTTAGAGCCCCCCCCCCCCCCCATTTTCATACGGAAGGATATATGGAGATAAATGCTTCCCCAAAAAAAGCAGTTCAAAATATTTAGCACCTGGCATAAACTTTTTAAGAAAGGGGTGTTGATTCCTACTAAGCGGGGGGGGGGGGTGAATCTTTTTATCACGGCTCTGTGTACAAGACTAATTATATATATAATATAAATTAAATACATGTTTCATTGTCAGGGATAATTTTGCATAAACAACGACCATACATATCACAGCCAGACGAAACATTACGATCACAGTGGCAGACTAATAAATAAATAAATACAAATTAAATTAAAAGGTTTAGGTATGTAGTAGGGATATGTTTATTTTTATATAATTTATATTACAAAATATTTAAATTAAATTTATGCGTAAATGATCTATCAAATAAAAAATATATTGAATATATTAATATTTGATTGGCATAGAATATATTATACATCGAATGTCATTGGCACCTGCCAATTGTTTGTAAAGAGTTGGAAATGAGTTAATATAGGAAGAATTTAGAAAAAAGTTTAATAGCATATTCTAAGCAGCTGATAGCGCCTCATCCCGAAATATTAGAAAAATTAGAAAAGAAAAAGAATTTTGGAAAATGTTTGTAACTAATACATGACGAAGCTTTGGATGAACGTATTTCGCGACCAATTACTTTGCGGTGCCAAATGTGAATAATTGAAAATAGAAGTTCTATTTAGAAATTACATTATTCGAAGAAGAAGCAGAGAACGAACCAGGATAACACTGTATATATAGTACAGAAATTTGGTATGAAGAATCAGGTTAAAAATGATAAATATAGAAACGTACTTTGGATATATACCAGATGATTGTATGCAGTGTGGAAGATTACCACGAGAGTCAAGGGATAAAGCAAATAATGTCAAATGTTATAGTTTCCAAGAAAACATGGGGATAATCAAAATTTTTTAATGAATGACAACAGTTGTGGAAATAAGCTGAGTAAAGGGGGTTCACTTTGGGATATATTAGAAGAGTAGTGAGTTATAATGTGCAATTTGCATCCCATGTATTAAAAATCGTTCTACAAAAGTAAATACAATAAAGAGATAATAGTAAAACCATATCTGGGCTAGGGAGAATAGGTACAAATATTAAAAATGTAAGGTCGCTGTGAGAATTTTTACTAGTGCTCCCTAAGTTTTAATATAAATATTGATGACATTTAGAAATATTGTGCATAGTTCCAGAAAGCATTTACAGGGAGAACATATGTTGTGCAGACGCACCACTGTACTGACTTTAATAGATAAAGTTAAGCCGGATCCAAGAGAGAAGATGCATGAAAAGGTAAGAACAACAGAAAAAAATATAATGATTAGAAATTTGAAAAAAAAAGCTAAGAATTTGTGGAGAACCACAAGCTGGCATAATGAAATATCACCTGGTTGATGAGAATGTCAACGTGCACAGCGCATTATTATTTTTCTAAAAAAATATTCATTATTTTATGTTCTTAAATTTAGATTTACTTGAATTCTAATGGAGGAAAACATAACTGTTCATAAATTTATATGGATAGAATTTAAAAATCAATAAGGCCAGTTTTAGCCCCACCATATCCTAAAAGATTTTTAAAAAAGATTCTTAGGATCGGTTGGCAAAACTTTGAACAGGCTTGGTTATCTGGCCCCAGCGCATAATATTTGTTTGTGAAGGAAATAAGATGTAAATTTATATAATAATTCTATGTTTTGAAAAAGAATTGCCATACGGACCCCTAAAAGATCTTTCGCAGATGCTGCCCGGTTAGGTTCAAGAAAATCTCTGATATGACTAAATTCTTCTAGCTCTTGAGATATATTTGGAAAAACATAATTTTAAAAATAAATAAATTGAATAACAATTAAGAATATTCAACACTATATGTAATTTATATTTACAAGAACAGTTTAATGAGTGCCCAGGTAATTTATTTAGTATTTAAAAAAAAATATTTTATAAATACCTTAATAGTAACATGTTACAAAACAACGACCTTACTACTTTTACAGGGTAGCGCAAAATGTAATGACGTTACTTTATGAGTGACACATAGTACTATTTAACATGGAGGTTTAATATATATTTTAATATTTAACATATTACCTCTGTCACAATATTGTCCGTACATAAAATCTCCACATATGCACTGGCCATAAAGATTGCACTTAATCAAAGGACAGTTACTATCGCATCCTTATTTTTCAATATTATTTTATGATAAAAAGAGAAAATAAAATATATAATATAAATAGATTTGATCGTTTATTTAAAATAAAAAAATCTATTCTAAATTAGATAATTATGTGTGACGCAGGGAAACAAAAATGAAAAAGGGACGTAAGCGTTGTCTATGATAGCTCTTTGGCTAGAAGGCTACCATAGAAACTGATATAATTAGCTTTGTGAATCGCTATGGATAATCGTTATTGAAATTTTATTAAATTAAGAGTTATACTTCTACATATTTTACAAATAACGCGAAACCACAGGTTTAACCCTAATCTCGGGGGTCACTAGGAGGTTTAATTTTTCATGACCTATAAATCTTTAAAAAAATCTTTAAAGAATTTTGAGGTTATTTCCTAAAGTTTCGATGTCAATCAAGCCCCCAATAGCCGCTCATTCTAATAACGACAACATTACCCCCTTTCCCAAGTTTTACCAGCAAGAGAAAGGTGGGTTTTAGGGTTAGAGATAACTTGATGCATCTCAATTTTCAAAATATGGTGATTATATTTGTATATTATCTTTATAAAATTCTAGCTTTGTTTATGAAATAATATAATAACAGCTGTTATTTATTAAATCGGTTTTGTTAACGCTATAACTGTTGCATGTTTGCATAAATAGTTATAAGATATACTTCTTTCGCATTTGTTGCCCCAGTAGCCATCGAGGCAATCACAATGTCCGAAGTAGGAGCAATTTCCGGTTGATCCAATTCGCCTACAATTGCAATCTTATTTTTTTTCATAAATAACGTATATATAAATATATATTATTATATTAACTAAATATCTCATAAGCATAAAAATAAACAGAATTCTGGTTTACTTCTAATTATTAAATCTAAAATAATACTTATAACCCGAGTTTGGAAAAAATATAATCACAAATGATTTTGTAGAAGATTTTTTGCTTAAAAAAAGAGTTGAAATTTTAGGTATATAATTTGATCAAAAAGCATTCAAAGATTTTTATATTTTGAATAAGCAATTTGAAACTCTGTGTAAAATTATTTATGCATTCGGGATTCAGTTCAATTCAGATCAAAGCATTTTTTTTAAACTATCTATATCATTATTTCGAGTAAAAAAAAATTTTTTTCTCGGATTTGATTAAGTAATTTTATTAATTATATTTATATAATTCTCAAGGAATAAGGTGAGTTATAAAATATTGTATAAAAATATTCAAAAAATTATTGACGTTTGGCTGAGAATTGGTTCAATAAATATAATATGATCCTTTTTAAGGGATTTTCTGGGAAGATTCTCAAAAAATTGATAAGAAGAATAGGAACAAAAAATATTTTTCTCGAATCTGGGAACGGAAAAAAAACGATAAAATATTTTTGATCTTCCCTTAAAAAAAATAGAGCATATTTTATAAAATTACTTTTTTGGCGGGTTAAATGTAAAATACACAAATATACAAATAACAGACTCTTAAAATTTATCTAAAACTTAAAAAATCAAAAAAATTGAGCATAAGTAATCGCTACAATCAGTTTATTTTATAGGGTTGCTCAAAGCCACGATATTTATTTGGTTATTTGTTAATTTAGATATTTCAAATTGAGAAGCGATATAGCGCTAATTTAGCGGTTTCTAATAAACGAGACCTAGAAAAGTTGTTTATATTTATAATAATGATTTATATCTTTATTACAACCTGCAGAACAATTATTTCCATATTTGCCGAATCCACAAATGTTCTCTATAGCCTCCCCAATTGTAACTGCTAAATAAATAGATATAAATATATTTTTTTTTATTAAAAAATTTATTCGGCAGGAAATATAAAATTAGATCTTCCTATTTGTTTTCTAGAGTATATTTATTGTATACACATATAATTTGGTTGAATAGATCTGATATTTAGAGGATATATAATTTTCAGTGGGAAACAATTTGGGGAAAAAACGTAAAAAGAATAAGGAAAAAATAACAAGAGATAAGGGAATATACATAAAATCAAAATCAAATATCTTATAATATTTAATTTTTTTTTCTTTTTTTTAAAAGAATTCATTGAACGATAATCCTTCTGGCTACTCCTCTGGATTCTAGATGTTGAAAAATATATACTAGCTGACTTTTAATACCTCCCCGCTTACAGGTGTTCCTGATTTAAGATTTTCTAAATTATATTACAATTTTAGGAGCTCAGAGATAAATAATTAAATATTAAATTTGTTGATATTTTGTTTTTTAAAAATATTTTTAAATGTTATTATTTATTAATTATTAATTGTATATTGTTGAGAAAATGATAAAAAAAAATATATATTTATTATAAATTAAAAAATTAATCATAGATTGTTAAATCAGATACAAGAAATATAAAAAATTATAAAGATAAAGTAAGCACCAGTTATGAACAGTTCAAAGCCATTCCCGTTCCAATCTCGGCCTCCTCATGGCTGGTGAATATGTACGCATAACCATCGCTCTTCAACATGGCTATAATGCAGGGGCTATTCAAATTTTACAAGGGGCTTGGGCCCTTGAACTCCCCCTTCCCTAGTGACGTTATTGAATCCATTGTGTCCTCCATTTGAGTAGATTTAATCTGTCTATCTAATCAAATGCTTAACATCTCAAACACTGCAAGTTTTTCCGCGGGCGTAACCCGCCAAACATGAAAAACGTTTTCCTAGCTGCCCTCAAAAAAATTAATATCCTATTACTCTTAAACCAGTTGGCCTTTCATATAAAAGCCCCCTATTCCTGGAAGGTATATCTCTTATCTCTTCTGGGTGAAAGATTTCTCAAGAACCTGAGACTAAAGTTGTATGGATTTTGCAACGAAATAACTTCTCAAGTTCTGCCATCGAAATGATAGAAGTCTTATAAACAGTGTCTTCATACCAATAGTCATCAACACCGTTAACATTTTTTGAAATAAGCCATCCATTTTATTAGAACCAACAGAAATTCTAAAATATAATCCAAGGTCCCATCTTTGTATTGTTATTGAGTTCTTGGTTCTTCCAATAACCATCTAGATAAGATATTTTTTATTCATATATATATATATCTATATATTATAAAAGAATTTAATCTTTATTTAAACTTAAAAAATCTTTAATTTTGTTATTAAATTTATATTTAAAAACTTTAAAAAAAAATTACAATGCTTAAGAATATCTCGGTAATTCTATTATGTACTCTTCTAATTGGTAAGTTTATTTTATTGATATAGTAAAAATAAAAAGTATAATTATAACTGCATATGTTTTACAGGCATGAAATGATGTACTTAGGGAATAAACTAAAAAAAAATTCAAATACCTCTAAAAAAAATTATAAAAATATTGTAATTTTTAAAAATAAAATATTAATATATTTTTAATATTAATTATTATTTTTTGCTATTATAATAATAAAAATAATTTTAATTAAAAATAAGAAACAATTTAAAAGATATTAAGATAAAATATATTTATAAAAAACAAACAAATAAGAATTGTAATACAAATTATATGGAAAAAAAAATATTAAATAAAGAATTAGGAACAAATCATCTAGAGAATAGTGAAAGCTTATGAAAATTGGATCGGGAAATTTCTATAAAAATCTAACGAAGGTAGAATCCTTCGGTGAGGTCAACTGTAATCTGTCTTCTTCCTTTTTGCCAAAGGTTCTAATCTCCTAGTTACCCACAAAAAAATTAATATCCTATTCACTCTTAAACCAGAAGTCCTTTCACATAACGTTCTATTCCCGGAAGGTATATCTCTTATCCTCTGGATGAAAAGTTACTTACTAACCTGAGACTACAGTTGTATTGATTTGCAACAATAACTTCTCATGTTCTGCCCTTGACAGAAGTCTTTTAAAAAATAAACAAGCTGGCTATTTCAGGATAGATAACTTTTTTGAGGGCAGCTAGGAGATTAGAACCTTTGGCAAAAAGGAAGAAGACAGATTACAGGTGACCTAATGAAGGATTCTACCTTCGTCTTTAGATTTTTTTAGAAATTTTCTGATCCAATTTTACTAACTTTCACTCTTCTTTAGGGTGACATGTTCCTATAATTCTTTATTTATATATAAAAACTTTTCATATAATTTGTAATACATTCTTATTTGTTTGTTTTTTATAAATATATTTTATCTTAATATCTTTTAAATTATTTCTTATTTTTAATTAAAATTATTTTTATTATTATCAAAAAAAATAATTAATATTAAAAATATATTAATATTTTATTTTAAAAAATCATCATATTTTTATTTTTAGAGAATTAATATTTGAATTTTTTTTTAGTTTAATCCCTATGTTTAGTATACATCATTTCATGCCTGTAAAACATATGCAGTTACTTTTTATTTTTACTATATCAATAAAATAAACTTACCAATCAATCAGGAGAGTACATAATAGAATTAGCGAGATATTCTTAAGCATTGTAATTTTTTTTTAAAAGTTTTTAAAATATAAATTTATTAACAAAATAAAAAAATTTTTTAAATTTAAATTAAAGATTAAATTCTTTTATAATATATAGATATATATATATTTAAATAAAAAATTTCTTATCTAGATAGTTATTAGAAGAACCAAAACTCAATAATAAATAACAAAAGATGTTGGTTGACCTTTGATTATATTTTAGAATTTCTGTTTTAGTTTTCATAAAATTTGATGGCGAGATTAATTAGATTTCTTAACTCTCCGTTACTTTAAATTAGATTAGAAATTTTCTTTATGTGTTGTAATTAGCAAAAATTTAATCGTAAATTTTTAAAAAAATAAAATAAATCATTAATTAAGTTATAATCCAGCTAAAATAAAAATTTTGATTAAAAAATATATTGAAGAGTTATCAATACTCTATCTAGAACAAGATTACATAATTTCTGTATGTCTCCTATTTTAAATTGTAGATGCTTTCAGAAGTTATGATTTGGATTTAAAAGTCAGAGTTCTAATTAGAGATCTGCATTCTTTCATTCTAGTCCAATCGATACGAGACCGATAATTTTTCCAATATACAAAGAAATTGGAAACATTAGAATTGCTGAAAGAAATTATATAAAATAATTTTAAAATTTTGTGGAGATCCGACTCCACTCAAGGAATAAGTTATAAAAATTAAGATCTAAATCCCAGAAAATGTCTGTTCGAGTCCACTCGAATTGAAAAATAATTTCTATAGATTTAAATATAAAATATAATTAATTAATTAATCTTACCAATTATGAATGCGCTTAGTAGGGTTAACATGATATTTTTTAACATTTTAAATAATTTTTTTTATAAAATATAATCTTTAATTTTCTTATCATAAAAAAATAAGAAAAGATAAAGGAAAAAATTAAAATTTAATACAAAAATTCCTAGCAAAACCTTGGTTAGTAAATAGGGATAAAGTTTATGAACTCTCTATTATGGATGTGTTTTTTTAAAATTTGTGTAATAATGATTTGAACTATACTAAAATTGCTTAAATCTGCTATATTTAATTAGAAAATTGGATGATGGTATATTCACCTCTTTACCTTAAATTTTATTAAAGAATTTTCTTTTTCTATTATACTTAGAAATTTACTACTCCTCTTTTTTTTTGAAAATAGCTTCGTTTCAGGAGGATCTAAATGCAGTGATTTTTAAAGAATTTTAATGGAATAATCTATTAATTTTCTTGAGTCAAATTTTTTTTGACATTTCTAAGTAATAATTTCGAAAAAAAAAAAATTTTTTTTTAAGATATAACTTAAGTAATATCTATATTTGCGATTAATTAATTTGCGTTTATATAGATTTCTTTCGAAATAAAGTTTGAGTTGACAGATCAAAAATTATGTCAATCTTTAGAAGCGAACCTAATTTACTCTAGATGCTAAATCTTGGAGAGGCAGTTTAAAAAAACGCACCAAAATATGCGCCATTTGTAAAAATTATGCCTTTTTTCTTATTGATCGCGTGTAAACAAAAAAAATATAAGCTAATATATTTGCTAAGACAACTTACATCTATTGAAACATTTTAAAACAATGATTTTATTCTTCCTTCCTTACTCTCTTATTAGAAAAAAAAATTGGAAGGGGGGTGGATGAGTGATATCGTTGACACTTTGCTAAATAATAATTTTAAATTTAAAAATTAAATTTCTAAAGAAGAATTTTGCAAAAATGAATAAATGTTGTTTAGTGCAACCTAATTTTTATCATAGAAAAAACTCCCAAGGGACGAGAATGGTCAGTGAACATCTAGCTCATTCTCTCTTCATTTATTAAGAAGTTTAGAGGATCTAAAGGACGGTAAATAAAAACTCATCCTACTGGAAATATGTTCTTTGTGCTAAAAAAATATATATTTGAAGATTTAAGGAAAGGTTAAAAAGGTCATCCATTTAATATAACATATAAACTGGCAATACCCAATAGGAACGCACTTTCAGATATGTGCACGTTGAATATATTCCTTGCCGACAACTCAAATCCCTCATATTACTTTCTTTGGGACATGTCCTCTGTTTAAAATAAATATTTCATCACAAAAACATATCGGTAAGTAATGCAACATTTTGATTTCAGCTGTGACGGGTAGCGGCTAGTGGCTATTAAAGTTCATCTAAGTATTCTATGGAACACCTGAGATATTTACCATAATATATCGCTGTAATTACAAATGGCAAGTTCCAATACGGACTTATCCTCAGTTTATGTGCCCTCATTGTATGAAATAATTTATCTCACAATATCGCGTTATCTTAGGTCATCATTTTTCTAAACTACTTTTTTCAGCCTTTGAATTATTATTTTATCGCTCTTTTTTATTCTAAATTAAAGCACTTGAATTTTTATTTTTGGATCTTTATATAAGTTAAAAAAAATGTTTTTTTTAAAAATAATTAGGTTCCTCTTTGATGTTAAAATTTTAACGATGGTGTATGTTTTGGGGATCCATAATCAATAATTATTTTTTGTATTTCGGTAAATGTTATGAATAACTATCATTAAAAATTCGCATTTTAAACATAATGGACATATAAACGACTTAGAGAATTCTAACTTAGATAAAGATTATCCTCTTAGTATAATGCCCTTGTTTTACGCATTCCACTCTGCCAAATTCTTTCAATTACGATTAAATTCAGGGTTTATATTCATTATTTTCAAAGAGGAGTCGCTTGCAAATCTTAAGACAAAATAGTACCCCTTTATTAACAATATTTAAATCGTTTTTGTTAAGTCGATAGATGATTGATTTTCTTTTACCGCAGAAAATATTTGAAGAACATCATATAATACCATGAACCTTCCAGAACCGAAACACGATTCCAGTTATAAGCCCTAAATCTGGGAGGTTATAATTTTGTTTATTTATAACATATTTTAAAAGAGGGTTAAGGTTAGGGTTAGGGGGTCATCATCTTTAACCTATCCTCTAAAAAGTATGTGACTGATTTGGTTTTCAATCTTTAGATATTCCAAGTTGTTTTAAAGATCGATATCAATTAATTTTTTTATTGTATCAGTTCCCAAATATTTTCATAAACAAATATATTAACTTTCCTTTATTGAAACATTTTGACTGGATTCTAATCTTAAAATCGGACCTTAGAATCTTTTGAGGAATCATCATATTATTTTTTATAGTAAAATTGGGGCGTGAATGCCAGTTACGATAATATTGTTATATTTTCTTCCTGATTCTTTCCATTTTTTTTTATACATGATTGCATAATGGCAATAACTGTAAACTGAATTTGAATATAGGTATTTAAATAGAAAATCAGGAGATGGGAAAATATTTACTATTAATAGATGAAACTTTATTATTATTATTTTTTCTTAAAATAGTGTTTAGGTTGTGTTGTTATTACATTAAAGTTAAGATTTTGGTTCCTTAGTTAATTCATTAATGTCACTTTACGGTGTATCTCAGTTTGTAAGTAAAATGATAAATATATATAGAATTTATAAATCAGTTCCGATTACCTTTAGATCGAAGAGGAAGACCCAGGTCCCGTGCAATGATATCCTAGCTTCATCGATCAATACGCACTACGAAGAACTCAAAGTGTTATTTTTTTTTCAGGAATATATAATAGGTTCATTTTCAACTCCTTTCAAAAACTGTTTTTTCATCTTTTAGTTCTTCACATGGAAATTAATGCTGAATATGCAACAGCCGATGATTGTATCATGCCATTAGGCAAGAGGCTGAGACTATGACAGCCACAAGACACAAACACGCCCTTCAACCCATTTTAAAAATTTAGACCTAACCTGCCGCCACTCCCCCCCCCCCCGGTTAATAGTCTCTTACAAAGAATGAATTTAATAATTTCCTGCCTCGCTTCCATTAAATTAAATTAAATTAAATTAATATTCATTAATTTTTAAGAATGGTAGAATTTAGTATATTTTTTTTGTATATAAAGAAATATTTTTTTAATTTATAAAAAATTTGTTGAAAATATACAAAAGTATATGCGACTTTTAGTGTTTTTATTAGTGTTGTAAATTCTCATTTTTTGGGAAAAATACTATGCAAGCCTTAAGATTTTCCCCATAGATGCCACAACAGTTTGAACATCTATTAATGAAATGTCGAGAATCAGACAATATTTTTCTGACTAAAATATGTAATTGAAAGACGTTTAACACGACAATAGTTTTTATATTAGAAAATAAATTAAATATTTTTATAGTATACATATTTTCTTGATTGGAATCCAATTAAAGGGTGTTTCATATATTATATCGGACAAATTATAATTTGTACAAACAATCGATCATCGAAACGTCAAACTTCCTCAAATTCTATTTAAAATATTGTCATTTCTTATACTTAATCCAATGATGACTGTCAATACTACCTGACTGACATAGCGTTTGAAATTCTTTTCGAAAATAAAAACAATCTTCTAAAAATTATTGATATCTGAAGATAAATAAGAGAAAAAAATTTGGGAAATGCCCATTACAGATAAATCAAATTTTACCTAAAATACTAAATAATTTCTGTAAAAAGATCTTTTGTATTTATTCTTCAATTTTGGTGATCTGTTCAAAATCTCTGCAAATAAATCTTGCAAAAATCTTCGAAGATCGTTTTTCAACATATATTGGGTATCAATGCGAATCAGTTGGTAACGCTAATATTTAGTTTCCAATATGTGATAAATTTATTCATTTATAAAAAAATAATCATATGTGACCCCACCCATCTGATTTTATATTCAACAATAATTTTGAAAATAAACAATAAATCATTTATTCTGTCTAGGTAAGTATTGAGGTGTCAGTACATTTCCATTTTGATTAATCAAATTCCAATATTGAAAGCCGCAAATTTTAATTTATTAGAATTTCCTCTTTGTGCCAATATGAAATATTATATAAGAATATGGTAAATTTTAAACAAATATATCAGTAATTAAAAATTATGATGATCTTAAAAATGATTAAATTGCCCAAAATATTTTGATCCATATTAATATTGTATTTTTTAAACTATGCCCCCCCCCCCCGTGATTCCTATAAACAAATATAAAAATGGTTATATTGAAATGATTAAATGATTTATTCACAAGTAAATGAATCCAACATCTATCTATATGAGAAAGAAGAAATTAGACACCCCCCCCCCAGCCATCCTCATTAAACCAAAACATACTATTAATTAATACTTCATACCTAAACAAAGCGCTCAATATTGTACAAATAAGAATCACTCATAAAAATAAGAGATAAACAACATAACTAACAATAAAATAGAGAATAAAAAAAAAGAAAGTAGACGATGGAAGATGGAAATCCAAGAGGAATTGGAAGCGAAAACAAAAGCAAATGTTGCAGTACGAAAGATCGAATGGATTGAATAGAAGTGAGATAGGGTAAGTATTGGTAAAAAAACATATAAACTACTCTCAACCCTTTACTCTCAAAAATATAACTTATTATCCAAAATAATCCTTTCTAATAA
Organism: Gordionus sp. m RMFG-2023; assembly: GCF_954871325.1. NCBI lineage: Eukaryota > Metazoa > Nematomorpha > Gordioida > Chordodea > Parachordodidae > Gordionus > Gordionus sp. m RMFG-2023. The sequence continues at coordinate 845,516 of NC_088776.1, read as the reverse complement.
TATTAAATAAATATAATAAACATTACTACAAGTCATCTTTATTTATGCACATATAACATTATAGATATTAACAATATTAAATCTTCCCCAATCAATCCCGTCTTCATCCAATATCTTCACTCCAAATCCAAACAAAGAAACTTTTCTTTCTAACAACAACCCATGTGATGATTTCGTTTTCCTCCCATCCACCAGGAAAAACTAATTCCCCTGTCAGAAAATAACTGACATTTGATGTATTATATTAAATTTATTTCTTCTTTTTTTCAACAGCTTCAACACGCCCACCCTTCACAAGCCCAGCGTCCCTCTCTCTATGGTGGTGTTGTATCAAATCGTCCCTTTAAATTGTATCGAATCGCTCCTTTAAATTGTATCGAATCGCTCCTTTGAATTGTATCGGGACGCCTTGAAGACGTTCAGGGAATTTATCGAATCTTCTCCCCTTATGATGATTTCGAATATAATATCTCCGATACATTTCAATATATAATCGCGGAAACACATATTATCAATAATGACATGTACATTGGGGTATCTGCATTTATAATCTATGGAACATTAATATGGACAATTTAATATCAGCAAAACATAATAATTCATTCATTTTAAGACATTTGGGAAATAGGAGCTATAAATATACAATTCGAATATTTCAAAATTTTTTTTTTTATTAAACTTAGTTATTATTAGAATTTATACAATAATATCATGTATATCCTACCAAACAATTAGTTCTCTAATTTAATTTCTATAACACACATACCAACTATAAATGGCTAATAAATTAATTAAAAGGGTTAAAATTAATTGTGAAAAAATCATTAATCGGGTTGAAAATTATAAATTTAAACTTGGGGGGGGGGGGGGGTTTAGTATGCAATTTTGGGTAAATTTAAGTGTAATAGAGGTTTTTACTATACTATTATTATTAAAAATAATTTCTATAGATTTAAATATAAAATATAATTAATTAATCTTACCCATTAAGAATGCACTTAGTAGAGTTAACAAGATATTCTTTAACATTTTTGATAATTTTTTTATAAAATAGCCTTTAATATTTAAACATAAAAAAATAAGAAAAAAGATAAAAATTTAAATTTTAAATTTAAAAAAAAAATTCTTAGCTAAACATTGGTTTGTTAATAAGAGTTATGTATATGAACTCTTGATTATGGATGTGTTTTTTCTAAAGTTTTTTAATAATGATTAGAACTATACTAAAATTGCTTAAATCTGCTATATTTAATTAGATATTTGTTATTGTAAAAATGGTATATTCACCTCTCTACCTTAAATTTTACTCAAATTTTTTAATTTATTTCTATTTCTATTATGGTATAAATATATTTACTACTCTCTTTATTTTAAAAAATCTCTTTTTTTTATTTTGGGGATGATTTTTAAAGAATTATTAAAGGATTTATCTATCAACTATTTGAGTCTTCTAAGTAATAATTTCAAAAAAGAAAAAATCTTTTAAAAACTTATGGCTTAGTAGGTCATAATATCGCGTTAATTTGCGTTTTGTATAGATTTCCTTCGAAATAAAGTTTGAGTTACAGATAAAAAAAATTATGTCAATCATTGAAGCGAACCTAATTTACTTCTAGGACTAAGTCTTCGAAGAGGCATTTAAAAAAAAATGCACAAAATAGGCGCCTAAAAATGCTAATTTTTTATCGATGCGCATGCGTGTAAATAAAACAATAAGCTAATATTAGCTCTATTTATAGGCTAAAAAAATGAAACTCCCTTCCTTCCTCTCTTATTATAAAAACGAGGGTTAGATATTGTTGACACTTTTATGACTTCAAAATTTTGATGAGACCCATACTAAATACTAATTTTAAAAATTCAAAACTAAATTTCTAAGAAGTATTTGCAATAATGAATAAATGTTGTTTACTACACCTAATTTTATTTTTCCATAAAAAAAAACTTCCAAATATGAACATCTGGCTCATTCTCTCTTCATTTATTAAGTTTAGAAGGCCCAAAGGATAGAAAATAAAAACTCCGTCCTACTGTAGATATGTGCTTTATGCTAAAAAAAATAATATATTTAAAGACTTATATGACAGTATAAATAACGGTTTGATAAAGGTGTCCATTAAATATAACATATAATCTGGCGATGCCCAATAGGAACTTACCCTAAGTATGTGAGTGTTGAATATATTCCTTGCTCACAACTTAAATCCTCTCACCCTACCTTTATCCTCAAAGACATGTCCTCTTGTTTAAAAAAAAAATATTTCATCACAAAAATATATCGGTAAGCAATGCAAACATTTCGATTTCAGCTGTGACTGGTAGCAGCTATTAAAGTTTAATCTAAGTATTCTCTAGCCTAAATAATATAATATTCTTTTTAGAAAGCTGAGATATTTACCTTCGTGGTAATTACAAATACAAGTTCCAATACGGATTTATCCTCAGTTTACGTGCCCTCATTCTATGAAATAATTTATCTCACAATATCGCCTTTTCTTAGGGCATCATTTTTCCAACCCAGATTCAGCCTTAGGATTATTATTTCTTAATCATTTTTTTTTCTAAATTAAAGCATTGACTTTGGTTCTTATATAAGTTAAAACAAAATTTTTAAAAATATTTTTGTCTTCATGATCTCAAATTTTTATTGATTATGTTGGAGATCCATAATTCATCATTATTTTTTATATTTAGGTCAATTAATGATAACTATTAATTAATATAAATTCGCATTTTAACATATAACGGACATGAACGACATAGAGATATTATAACTTCGATAAAGATGATCCTCTTAGTAATAATGCCTTGTTTTTGCATTTATAGCACTTATTTTTATTTTTTTTAACCAAACTCTAACCTGACACCAGTCGTAGTAGGATTGTCCACATTCTGAACCTTATCCTCTGAAAAGTATATGATGCATTCGTTTTCAATTTTTTGAGGATAAGTTATCATTTGTCAGTGTATATTCATTTTGATTAAATCAAATTTCGAATATGAATGGCTGCTAATTTTTTTTAATTCTATTCAAAATTCTCCCTTTTTTTTTGTGCCAATATAAAATATTATAATAAGAATATGGTAAATTTTAACATATATATAATTATGATCATGAAAATGATAAATTTCCCAGAATATTTTGATTCATATTATTTATTAAGATTTTTTTTCTTATCACTATGCTTCTCTTCATTCACGTGATATTCCTATAAACAAATATAAATATGGTTATCATTCACGTGATATTCCTATAAACAATAATAAATATGGTTATCATTCACGTGATATTCCTATAAACAAATATAAATATGGATATCATTCACGTGATATTCCTATAAACAAATAAAAATATGGTTATCATTCACGTGATATTACTATAAACAAATATAAATATGGTTATCATTCACGTGATATTCCTATAAACAAATAAAAATATGGTTATCATTCACGTGATATTACTATAAACAAATATAAATATGGTTATCATTCACGTATATGGTTATCATTCACGTGATATTACTATAAACAAATATAAATATGATTATCATTCACGTGATATTCCTATAAACAAATATAAATATGGTTATATATTTTAAATCAATAAATGATTCATTACAAGTGAGTAAATCTCATTTAAATGAAAAAGAAAAAAAAATTATTCCCTCCCTCCTCATCTTCTTACTCTTACACCGCTTTCCATGAAAGTGCACCCATTAACCACCTCAGTAATTGACTCAAAATAATTATATAGAAGGTGAAAATAGTTAGAATCTGAATATAAGTGACTCCCGAACTAACCCACCCCATTCATCTAGAGAACTGAAGTAAATCTAGAATATTTTCCGTTTACTAGAAAACACCCGAGTTGTTAAAGATGTGGTATTTGTATCTAGAAACTTTCTTTTAAAAAGTAACTGTATCTATATCTAAATACTTTTTTTTAGATTGTATCTGTATCTGTTTTTTAGATAATTTTAAAGTTACATTTTGATATTTAACGCTTTTTTTAAAAAAAATATTATTAAAATTATAATGATTTGAATGCCAAATTCATTTTATTTTCATATGGGCATATAACTTAAATAAATATAAAATTTATATTTAAAAATAATAAATATTAAATAAGATTTAATATAATTTAAAAAAATATATATATATATAATATTATTAAAATTTATATACTTAAATTCATACAAAATCTTTTGAAAGATTTAACTTCAAAAGCAAATCTTATATTTAATTTAATTTTTAGTCCATCATACTTAAATCTAAATTAGGTAAGTAATACCAATCGGGATGTATGCCTCTTCCTCTAGAATCACAGTACCTATTACCTGTACAGTTGCACTCTAAATTTATATTTATAAATATATATATAGTATTTATATATATAAAAATTAAGTAGTTAAAATTATTTTTATTTCATTTTTTTTTATTACCGTTTTCGCATTTCGACCCATAATAGTTTGGCCTACAATTGCATGTCCCATTATGATCGCAGCTATTGTGCCAGAACGAATTTTGACAATCGGTGGGACATTCTTTGGATAAAGTTTTTTTGTTTTAAAAAAAAATTATTAAAATATATATATTATAAACGTTGGCGTCTCTAGCTTATTTTAAAAGAAAGTATCTCTATTTTTTTTTAACCTCCTAAAAAAATTATAGATAGCTAACTCCATATTTTATCCAAAAAAATAGTTACGCAAGTCTGAAGACTTTGTTCATAAAAAGGAACGAAGGTCTAGACATTAGAGATCTGCGAAGCAGAGCCCGGCCCGTACCATCTAAATTTATCAATTTTATAATTGAATTTTTTTATGTAAGATAAAAATATTCGATTTTATTTATTAAAACTAAACGACACATAACATATATCTTTTATTTCGAGTAATTGTAAAAATTAATTTATATATTTAATATAAATTCGGGCCGGGCCGGGTCGGTAAATTATTTTAAAAAATATTTCGGGTTCGGGCCGGGCCGGCAAAACTTTTTTAAAACCGGGCCGGGCTTGAAAAATTAGGCCCAATGCAGATCACTACTAGACATATATTGAATCTCGAATATATTGAGTTAGCCGTTTTAAAATACACTAATTATAGAATGTAAGGGGTTGGTTTATCGCGGGTAGGAACCTAAAAACCGATTTTATTCTATAAAGACCGGACCGTGGTTAGGACCTAGAAAAAAAATAATCGTATTTTTGACATTCTATATTTTATAAATTATAAGATATTTTATGGGAAAGAAATATTACCTGATTCACAATTATCGCCATAGTAACCCTCTTTACAGTCACAAGTTCCTGTGATGTACGCTGAAATCGAATTATTCCTATTGCAAGTTGATTCTATTTTCGTTAATGTATAATTTTTTTTAAGAGTTGTTGATAAATAAAAATTAATGGATTATAGATTATATTTTAGCATGATTTAGCCAGGAGTACATGTTTTCGTCGACTCGGAATTTAGCGAATTGAGAAAAAAATTATATCAAAAATACTTATTTTTACTGGTGTCGTATTTCAGAAGTATATATAGCAGCATCGGGTTTAATTTTTCAAGCCCGACCCGGCCCGAACTCCAATTTTTTTTTAAAAAATTTAACCGCTCAGGAGGCCCGAATTTATTTAAATATAGAAATTAGTTTTATTTTATATAATTACTCGAAATAAACGATATATGTCATATGTAGTTCTAGTTTATATGAATAAAATCGAATATTTTTATTTTACACAAAAAATTACATAAAATTGATGAATTTAGATATATTTAAAAAAAATTTCCAAGGCCTGACCTGACCCAGCCCAATTTTTTAAAAAAATATTAGGCCCGGCCGAACCCGAACCTTATTTTTTTAAAAAAAAATAAAGACCGGCCCGTTACCCGTTTGGGACGGGCCTATTCTCAGATCGCTAAATATAAATTACGGGTTCTCCCCAAAGTTTTCTTGACAAAAATTGTCAGATATTCGAGGAATAGATACTCTGCATACGCTTCATAATGATTTTTGGAATAATCAGATTTATCGGGAATTCAAACGCGCCATTATAAATGAACTTAAGTTTAGGGGATTTCACTATAAGTTCAAGACTTTCTAGGGACCCTAACTCTTATATAATTGGCAAAAATTAAAAAACCTCGATCACATTGAGGCCCATATTTCCAATCTTTGCATTGACATTCGCCATGTTCATCGCAAAATTCATTGTCGGAACATAAACTACCATCTATTAATGAAACATGTAAATATATTTTAAAAAAATGCCAGAAAGGTATTAAAAGATTTTTTTAGTTTGGTCGATATATACTTTAATTCTTTTACAACCAACTAGTGTTGTTAAACGGCTCAATTTGAGCCGAATTTTATGAACGGCTAATTCAATATTTCAGCCAGAAAAATATTGTCTATCAAACCTTTGTGCCACTATGAGCAAAATCTTAAGACTTGGCGGCATATTTTTCTTAATAGAATATTGAGTCAGCCGTTTTTTAAAAATCGGCTCAAAATGAACCGTTTAATGGCACTACAACCAACCAATGAGTGATAAAGCAGGCAAGGATCTCGTGAGGCTGAAAGTCCTAAATAATTTTTCCGCTACGATCCCCATATAAAATTTAAACAATTAAAAATCCGAATATTAATTAATCCTTTGAACCTAATTCCTTTACTTGAAAATTTTTGTAATCTGGTTTCTGGCATTATATTTCACCAATGTGTGGTGCATGATATTTTGCTGCAACATTTAGGTGTTCTATATCATTTTCCTATTTTTATTTAGGAAGTGGGGGGGGGGGGGGTGAGAGAGGATTTTTACCCATCTATGGAGTGTTTTCTAGGTAAAACGCTTTCAATTCCAATGTAATAATGAACATCGCCAACATATCAGTATCTCTTGTCAGTAAATTTTAATACAGTACTTGTATAGCTAGTGCTACTATTAAAACAAAAAATATGTTAAATATATTGATGAAAAAGAGTGATGGGCATAAGAAAGAAAGAAAGTAAAGTAAGAAAGAAAGAAAGAAAGAAAGAAAGAAAGAAAGAAAGAAAGAAAGAAAGAAAGAAAGAAAGAAAGAAAGAAAGAAAGAAAGAAAGAAAGAAAGAAAGAAAGAAAGAAAGAAAGAAAGAAAGAAAGAAAGAAAGAAAGAAAGAAAGAAAGAAAGAAAGAAAGTAAATAAATAAATAAAGAAAGAAAGAAAGAAAAAAAGAATTAATTATTTATATGTATATAAAAAGAGGAACTAAGGGAGGGGCATAATAATTTTTAAAAATGGAGTATTGCAAGCAATCCATTCTGTGATATTCTAATAGAGTAGTATTAAATCCCGTCAAACAAGATTGGTTTTTATATTTTTTTGCATAAAATTTAAATCCTTTTATTTGTTTGATTTCAAATATCGTTTGTGTCCTAGGGGGAAGGGAGAGGGTGTGTGTATCATATCCAATCGCATAGTTCTGGGTTCTCATCCAGCAAAGTACCATATTTTTATAAAGCCACCTTTTGTGGGCTACGGGGTATAACATATGGAATAACAAAAACAACCACGTGATTATGGCTTTTATTTGAAAAAGAACCTTATTGCATTTTAATAAAAATTTGGTTGTTGTTTAGCAAATATTTGATAGTTGTTTAAGCATGTGGTCAAAAAATATTGGCCGTGGTTTGGCGAATAGTCTGACGAGATTTTTCCATTAATCCTAATATGTAATTGGCTAGTTTATTTATAAAATGGGATTTCCTCAATTAGGTTATATAATTTAAAATTTATATATGTTAGCTAATATTAAGTCTAATTTATATCATATTTATAATTATTTGCGAAGAGAGCATAAATCCTATTGGACAAAATTCCAATGTGAATGGGAGAGGGGGGGGGTGTTATAGGAATATAATTTTTTAGGATGACCTGGCCTCATTCCCATTCCTATCAAACACGGGTGGGAAATTCGTATAATACAATAATATCAATATAAACATATGTGGGTTTATGGTACAATAACATCGTAAAAAGGCATTTAGGACCAAAAGCTTTAGAGATATTTATACGAAGTTATAGCTATAAAAAAGACAAAACCGAGCCAAGGGATAAGGTATGTATTTTTATAATAGTTAAATATATATTTTAATTTAAAAACAATAATAAGAAGACAATTTGCCTTTTCACTTATTACAACCTGTCAGAGTCCCTATGAGTGATAAAAAAACAGGAGGCAACACACCCAGATTTACTCCCCTCCCACATATTATTTGCACCTTACTCCCTGAGCCTCGCTCCCACTCCGAAGGATAAAGCAGTTCAAAATATTAATCATCTAATATAAACATTTTTAGGAGAGGGGTGTTGAATCATTAATAACCTCGGGGGTGGGGGGGGGTTGTAGTTACGGCTCTGTATGTAAAACCCCAACTATATATATTATATTAGATACTTCGAGTTTCATTGGCAGGGATAATTTTGCATAGACATCTACCAAGGATATTACAGCCAGACGAAACATTGCGATCACATGGGCAGACTTATTAATAAAAAGATAATTAAAAATTAAATTAAAGCGTTTTAGGTTTATAGTAGGGATATGTTTATTTTTCATTTAATTTATATTACAAAATATTTAAATTAAATTTCATGCATAAATAATGATCTATCAAGTAAAAAATATACAGAATAAAAAATTCGATAATAATTAAATTTCATTGGCACCTGCCATTTGTTTATAGAGAGTTGGGAATGATGGGTTAACCTGTGAAGAATTTAGAAAATAGTTTAATATCATGGTTCCGGACAGCTGATAGAGCCGCATCAGAAGGATTAAAAAATTAGAATTGTTATTGGAAAATAATACTTTTAGAAAATAGAATAAATTAGAATAACAATTAAAGATATTCGGCCGCAATCCGATCCGACACGCTTTAGCTGAACGATTTTTAAAACGGTTTCAATTTTTCTTTATTAAAACCAATATTTCTTAAGTTATTATCATGCATAGAATTAAAGATAAAATTAATATTATTTAAAAAATAATTGATCTCAGCTGATAGATTTTTAAAATCAATCAGCTGTTAAATAGCGTTGAATCGGATCCCCCTACGAATGCAGCCTTCATCATTATAATTTAACCGTTCTGGATACACTTACAATAACAGTATAATGCGTGCTCAGGTAATTTATTTAATACTTAAAAAATAATATTTTATAGATACCGAAAAGAGTAACATGTTACAAAACAACGATCTTACTACTTTTACAGGGTAATGTAACATACGATTTTACATAAACTGAGGTTTTTTATAATATATTAATAATTTAACATCATACCTCTGTCACAATCTTGTCCATACATAAAATCTTCACATATGCAGTGACCTACACGATTGCACTTCAAAGGACAGTTACTATCGCATCCTTATAGTATGAATAACATTTTTTGAGTTTAAACATATACTTATTTTTACACCCAATAAATGGCATCGTAAGAGTAATTTAACAAGCAAAAACAAAATTTTATTTTACGATACAAAATAATCCAGAAACCGCGGGTTTAACCCTAATCCCGGGTAAGAGGTCACTAGGCGGTTTTATTTTCCGTGACTCGATACAGTATCTTTAAAATTTTTGAGGTTAGCCGCCACTAACCGCTCACTCTAGGTAACACCAACCTAACACTACCTCCTTTTCCAAGTTTTATACCTGTAAGAGGAAATTAGTTTTAGGATTAGAGATAACTAGATTCATATCAGTTAAAGTTTGTTATTTTTTTTAAGCCAAATCTGCTATTCAAAAAAAAAGGGTGATTTTATTTGTATATTATCTTTATAACATTCTAGGGTGTTATTTATTTAATCGGCTTTATAATCTATAAATTGTTGCGTGTTGCGTGAATAGTTAAGGATTTACTTCTTTGGCATTTGTTGCCCCAGTAACCATCGAGACAATAACAATTCCCGAAGTAAGAGCAATTTCCGGCTGATCTATTTTGGTTACAATCGCAACCTATTTTTTTTTCCATAAATAACATAATATAATTAAATTAAATATTATTCATAAACATAAAAACAAACAAAATTAAAGATACAAATAACAGACTCCTAAAATACTAAGGTCTGGCTATAGTAATCGCGGTTAAGCTTGAGCGACGTGGGGAGTAGCTCTAAATGATAAGAGCTAATAATCACGTCAGTTCATCTTATCGCGTAGCTCAAATTTATTTGATTTTATAATCTAAATAGCTGAACGGAGAAACGATGTAGCGCGAATTCCGCGGTTTCTATAAACTAGACCTAAAAAAGCTGTTTATATCTATTATAATATATTATTCCTTTATTAAAACCTGCAGAACAATTAGTTCCATATTTACCGAATTCACAAGTGTTCTCTATCGCTTCACCAATTGTAACTGCTAAATAAATAGATGCAGGAAATATATAATTAAATCTTTCACTGTTTATAGGGGAATATTATTTATTGTATATAGGTATAATTTTGTCGAATGGATCATATAACTTAGATGTATAATTTTCGGTGAGAAACAATTTGGGGAAAAACGTAAGAAGAATAAGGAAAAATAACATGAGATATGGGAACATTTAAACATTTAATTTTTTAAAAAAAAGAATTCATTAATTAATAGTCCCGCTAGCTAGTATCCTGTATATTAGATGTTGGAAAATATATATATTTAGCTGACTGTTGATGCTTTCCCGCATTTACAAGTGTTTCTGATTTAGGATTTTCTAAATTATATTGACTAAGCGCAAACCCTTAACATTCCTATAAAAAGACTCAAATGTTTCCTTATTTTCTCCCTCTATTGGTTAGACTTAATCGAGTGAACATTTAAGTAATAACTCAACCCTATCAATTCTAACTTCCAAGTCTGGTAAGAATAGCTGTGAATCATCCCCATCCTCCTCGGTTGCCATGTTGATACCCCTACCGTTTGTGTATACACTCATTTGGACTCTAGGTATCTCAGAAACGCCATTCCCAACATTAGTGTTGTTAAATAACCCTCTTTTTATATGCGGCTAATTCAATATTTTAGCCAGAAAAATATTGCCTAAGCTTGGAGATTTCAATAATAAATGTTCTATCTATGAGAAAAATCTTCAGGCTTGTATAATATTTATATGAATAAAATATTGACTTAGTCATCTTTAGAGCCGTTTTACAATATTACCCGAAATAGCAAGTTAAACTCTATTATCGTTAAAAATCTGAGTAATAAAACCAAATATTCCTATATCAAGTCCACCGAGCTATTTCCAGTGATCATAAAAACCTTCACATCTTAGGCAGATGGTTTCCCATTGGCATAAGGGCGCGAAAATTATGAAAAGGAATTTTTGGTCTTTCTATAATAAAAAACTGTAGGAAAAATTATATTATATATTAGTGGGGTTAGGGCGGCTAAAGGAAGGATTTTATATCAGGTAGGCTTAGCCATAGGGTGGGAAAATGAGAATTATTTTTTACCCCATCGGAAATTCGTTTTTAAATTAATAAATATGTTTCCCCTACACACCCCCCCCCCCCCCCAACGCACCTCGATACCGTAAAATAATGTATAAAATTTAAGACTTAGAAACAATAATTTGAAAGAGAAATAATTATAAAAATTAATAATTCCAAAATTATTTACAAATATAACATAGCTAAATGATTTACAATAAAGTGGGCCTAAAAGACCTCATAAAATTTATGGCAGAAAAACTTTCCTGATAGTTTATCTTGCCTATAGGAAAATCCCGGATATGGCTCTGACATCAGGCAGCCATATATTGCTTGAAGTCATGGCCTAATTATGCCATCGTTCTAGGTGCTCTGAAATAAATGATTATATTTTTATTTTTGTTGTCCCTTTTGTTTTTTTTAAATATTTTTAAATGCTATTTTTTTTTTATTAATTATTTAATCTTTTATTGTTGTGAGAAGGATAAAAAAAATTGATATTTATTATAAATTAAAAATAAAATCATAGATTGTTAAATGTTTATATAATTCAACAGATATATAAAAAATATATAAAGATAAAGATAAGGTAATCACTGGCTATGAATGGTTAAAAGCCATTCCCAGTTCCAATCTCGGCCTCCTCATGGCTGGTGAACAACTACGCATAGCCATACCTCTTTGCTTGGGCTTTATTACAGTTGTACCCTCCTTTGGGTAGATCTGGTCAGTCTATCGAACTGCAAGTTTAATCGCGGATATCGTACACACCAAAAATCCATAAACAAATTTCTTTTAGCTGCCCTTATATCTTTATCCACTCTTACAGTGAGCCTTTCATATAAACGCCCTATGCCTGAAGGTATATCCCTTATCCTCAGAAAAAGCGGTTTCCAACTGACCTGGGACTATAGTTGCATCGATTTAGCTAAGGACAAAACTTCTCGTGTTCGGCGATCGAAATGACAGAAGTCTTTTAAAAAATAAACACGTAAACACAGTCTTCATACAAAAAGTCACCAATACCTTAGCAATGTTCGGAAAATAGGCCTTTAATTTATAATTAAAACCATAGGCAAAAAAAAAGAAGATAGATTACAGGGTCTCTCAGCGAAGGACTCTACCTTCGTCTTTAGATTTCTCAGAAATTTCCCTAAGCTTACACTCTTCTCTAGGATGACATGTTTCTATTTTTTTTAAAAAAAGGTTCATTTTTAATTTTTTTTTATATATAATTCTTTATGTATATATATATTTTTTTTCGTATAATTTATTATATATTCTAATTTGTTTTTTTTTTAAAAACATATTTTATTTTGATAACGGTTTATATTGTAACTTATTTTTAGATAAAATTTTTCTAAAATTACAAAAAATTATATATATCGTATGAGAATTCGGAATCCAATTATTCACCGAGGGCTATTTAAAAAATTTTAAAATCCGATTAAACGGAAATGCATTTTAGCAAGTGTAGGGAATTTACCCTAAAAAATTTCAGCCAATTTCAGTCACAGACATTTTAGTAATTTTTAAAAAAATTTAATATGAAAAATTCATATAAAAATTAATATGACTTAGAAGTAGTTCTAAAGTTTATGGCAAAATTGTTAGAAATTTACAGTTTGGCTTTGAATACTCTCTCTATACATGCTGAAATACAACCTGTAAGAGCAGATTTTTAAAATCCAGATATCGCTTTTAGTATGCCAAGAGATTCCGAATCCCCATGCGACATATATATTATTATTATAATAGCAAAATAAATAATAGTAAAAATGTTTTAATTATCTTATTTTAAAAAAAAGGTACAATATTTTTATTATTATTTTTTTATAGAAATAATATAATACTTTTTTTTTATTATTACTATATCAATAAATTAAACTTACCAATCAAGAGAGTACATAATAGAATTAACGAGATATTCTTAAGCATTGTTAATTTTTTTTTTAAGTTTTTAAATATAAATTTATTAGTAAAATGAAAAATTTTTTTTTAAGATTAAAATTCTTATATAACGTATATATATATATATGAATAAAAATATATCTTATCTGGATAGTATAGTTATTAGAAGAATCAAGAAACTCAACAACAATAACAAATGATGTGACCTTGGATTATATATTTTAGAATTTCTGTTATGGTCTCATAAAATCTGATTACGTGATTAATGATTACATTTGACTTCTCCGATTAATTTATTTAGATTAGAACGATTTTCTATTATTTGTTGTAATAAAACAAAAATTTTATCGTAAATTTTTATCATTAGGTTATAACACCATCTAAAATCAAATAACAATTTTGATATACAAAACAAAAAGAATTAAAATATATATTGCAAAGTAATCGATACTCTATCCGGATACATATTTGCTGTATGTCAGCATTTTTAAATTTGTAAATGCTTTCAGAGGTTATGATTTTGACTTAGATGTCAGAGTTCTAATTAGAGATCTGCATTGGACCCCCTTCTTTCTAATACCAATAATCAATCCGAGATAAAAAAAAATTTGATCCCATAATTGTTTCAAATATACAAAGAAAATTGAAAACATTATTAAGCTCCGAAGAAGGATATTATACAATTTTATAGGTATTCTTGAATATAATATTATTCATGAAAAAAGAGCAAAATAATTAATTTTTCATTGTATCAATAAAATATTTTCGTAAAACGAATGTAATAATTTCTTTATTGACATCTTCTCTTCTCTTCTCTTCTCTTCTCTTCTCTTCTCTTCTCTTCTCTTCTCTTCTCTTCTCTTCTCTTCTCTTCTGACCCGAAGAGAATATTAAAATCGGGCATTTAAAATTTTTGAGGAAATTATCCTATTATTTTATTCCAGTTACGAATATTATTAATGTTAAATTTTCTTCCTATTATTCTCCTTCATGATTTCATAATCACAATTGTAAAAATGAAAGATTTTGGATGATATTTTCTCCATTTTAGTCATTTTTTTAAAAAAAATTTTAAATTTAAATACATGTGTTTACTCCATTAGCATCTATTAATATTAATTTTTAAAATTTACCTTAAAAATTTTTCTAGGAGATATATATATAAGCCAGACAATTTTTAGCGATTTTTGTTTTAGACGATTTGGAATCAATTCCTAAAGATAATATTTTAAAGTTATTTGCTGAATATTTTAAATTCAATGAATAATATTAAAAAAATGCGGGAAAAATAAATATTCCAAGTTCGAGATGGCCTTTTGATCCGAGCCTGGGGTTCTAAAAATATTTTTGCCAGCTGATCGCGGGTAGCTAAAAAAATAATTGATTTTTGAAACTTCTTAAATTTAGCCTAAATTTATTTTAAAAAATTTATATGGTATATACTCTATATATTCTGGAATACATTTCCGGTGAAGTCGATTTTCCCAATTTATAAGTAACCCTCAATAAATGATTCCAAATTGCAATATTACGAATCTTCGTATATTCCTTATCCCAATGTAAGAACATATATGCAAGAAATATCGATATTTTTAAACTTGCTATCAATTTTAAATGAATGTTAGAGGATAGGGCTTGGATTAGAGAGATTTGTTAGATATAGTGGTTCGTATTTCCTTTCAGTTATATATGACATGTAGTTTATATGCTTATTTAATAATATATGTTGTAATGGTTTGTATTTCCATTTAGTAATGTATGATATAGTGGTTTTTATTTCTATTTAGTAATATAAATCTAAAAATATAATCGTAGATATTGAGTTACATTGACCTTTACTCATATTTTCACACTCTTTCTAATAATGGAATTTTAAGAAAAAACATATGCTTAGTTGATATGAGATTTATTTATTTCATTTTCACAAATGTTTTCAACAGTATATCTAATGATCTTTAAATATTTTTTATGAAAAATTTACAACTTATTCAAAATTCTTACAAACATGTTATGGCATTAAAATTTTCCTTCTACTCAGTCCACATATCATAGACTCCGGAGAAAGTATCCAGCAGGGTGATTACACTTGGTTCACTCCTATTCTTCCATGGCATTCATGACTTTACCCATGACATTATATCCAAATTTTACTTGGACCTCAACATATGGTATCTCGATGATGGAACTATCTAAGAATCTATTCATATAAACTTCCTCAAATCAAATTTAAAAAAACATAGAACTCACTCTTAACAAGCCCAAAACGGAAATTTGTTTCCTTGATAATAATATAGAGTTACAGGGTTAGACATCAAAAACCTTACCCTATTAGGATCATTCCTATCAACCCCCCCCCCACTCCCCCAATTTGAGTCTTCATTATCCAAAGTTTTAACAATATCAACAACATGGAAATTTTTTTTAAATATAATGCCAGCTCACCAGAGCCTTTATATCATTCGTAATTGCCTATATATACCCAAAATTCTACATTTATTCAGATTCTCTTCATTTTTACTTAAAGTTTCATAAAGATTTTGGAAACACTTTTTAAATCTTTATTAGCCCAATTGCCTCCAAAAATGGGGGGCATCGACTTAATTTCCCTCCATTCCCTGTACATTTTCTCTATATCTCCGTTTAACAAAATTTACTAAATCTAGCTTTATATTTCCGATATCCTACTAGATCAAGCTCTCATTAGGTTCCCTCATGATATACCTTCTTCCGCAATAGTCAACCATAGAACATCTTATCCCTAATATTAAAATCTTTTACAGATTTATCTTCCTCTTCATCCCTCGAGGACATCCTCTAAAATCACAGGCCACGAATGACTGGAAGCCCTTTCGAGCATAAACCTGGGGAATCTCGTAACCAATGAACAACTAAGAGTGACTCCATGTTATAGACTCCTATCCCTAGTTCAAACTCATTGTAGGAACTGCAATCTTTTAGTAAATTCCAAGAGAAGGCATGGTTCAACTGCATTAAAAGTCAAGGACGTCATCAACGTCATTCATCATAAATAAATTATCAAACCTCCTATTAAAAAAAGGATCGTATACCAAATATTGTAAAATCATGTAACCTCTCCACAGATCACGGTTTGGGCAAATTCCTTATTTGGGAATATACATGTGTCTCATCCTTCCCCGTAAATATTAATAGCAACCTGCTTACTCAAGAAGCGAATAAAATATAAACAAATACAAAAGCCATAGCAATTTTATATTCTCATCAATATCTAAGTGTAAAATAACATGAATATGTGCCGGTGAATGATAAATAAGATTTAATAACTTTATCAAATAAAAAACATATTTTATTAACTTTATTAACTAATTTCTTTTTCTTTTCTTAAAGTATTTATACGTTTTTATAAAATATAAATTAGAATATAAACAAATATAAAAAATAAAATAATATAAAAAAAGTAAAGTTAAACCGAAAGTTATATAAATAAGGTTACGCAAAATAATAAGTAATATAAGTTGAATTACAAAAATAAAAAGTTAAGTTGAAAAGATAAATTTGAATTCATAAAATGTAATGTAATATAAAAATAAAATTAGATTACAAAAATATATAATTATAATAACGCAACATTCTCCCTCTTCTGATAATTTCATCGGAGAAGACACAGAGAGTTTGTTGTCCAAGTGGTTTATCGTTTTGGTAATCAAGTTGTATCACAAATCATCATAACGTTGGCTTGTCCAATCGTTGGTTTGTATAAATCGATTTTGCACGTTGGTTTGTTTAAATCGCAAGCTCGATATCCATATCGTAAATTGTCTCCATTAATCATAGCTTGTTTGATAGTACTCAATTGTTAATTGTCATTTTTCCGAAATTGTTATTATCATAAATAAGTTGCGAATAAGAAATAATAGTTCATCATAAGAATAAATGAAGAATGATAAATCAACAAAATAAGTTGCGAATAAGAAATAATAGTTCATCATAAGAATAAATGAAGAATGATAAATCAATAAGATTGTTATATTTTTAGCGTTTTAATATAAGCGTTTTAATATTTAATTTAGTTTATGCAATTTAATATTTATTTTATATTTTTTTTAAGTTACATAGTCTTTTAAATAAGCAGGTTTATTTTTAATTCGCACAGGTCTAGAGATAGGTGTTATATCATTATTATCAGTAATTTTTATATTTTTGTCCATACTTCCCTCCTTAAAAGAATCCTTAGAGTCATTGTTAATAATTGTGTTAAAACAGTTTCTAATTCTTATTTGATCTAAATGTCTCCTCAAAATACCTTTCTCAGTCTTAATTTGGAACATCATATCACTTTCCTTATGTGTGATTATACCTTTGCACCATTTATCATCACCTTGTATTTTATACCAAACAAAATCTCCTATGTTAAAAGTTCTATTTCGTGGTAAGGTAACGTTTATTTTATTCTTCTTTTCCTCCATCGGTTTTAATAAGTCCCATTTAATTCTAATATCTCGATTAAACATTCTCTGTGATGGTGTAACTCCTGTAGTATCATTACGCGTATTTCTGTAATTAAGTAAAAATTTGCTAAGTGCGATATCTGGGTCTATTTTAATATTCCTTTTCATGTGTGTTGTGTTGAACGTTCTAACCATGCGTTCAACCTGGCCATTGGATTGCTGGTGATAAGCAGATGTAAGCACATGTTTAATACCAAAATTGTTGCAAAATTTTTCAAAATCGTTACTCGTAAAGTTAGTACCGTTATCAGTAACTATAGTTTCAGGTATTCCGTATAGCGAAATAGTTTTAAAGATTTCTTTTAAAGTAACATTAGTCGTAATATTTTTAACAGGAATAATAATTGGAAATTTGCTATAGGCATCGACTATTATCAACCAATTTTTTGCGAAAAACGGACCCGCATAATCTATATGTATCCTTTCAAACGGTTTAGTTGCCGAAACCCATGGTTTTTGTATCTTAATAGGATTATCGTGATATATATTACAATCGTCACAACTTTTCACTTCCGTAACAATATCATTATTTATGCCAGGCCACCACATGTAATCTTTGGCTAAGGATTTGATTTTTCCTGCTCCCAAGTGACCTTCATGTAATGACTGTAGTATAGTTTTTCTCATATTAGACGGAATTATTATGATTTTATTGCTTTTGTAAAGACAATCTTTAATTATACTTAATTCCAATTCAATGTTTTTATAAATATTATTCATTATAGGTCTGTTGTTATTAATATCATTTATGACTTGTTTTAATTCCGTATCTTTCAAAGTTTCATCACGGATTTGATCAAAGTTAATAGGTAAATCCTCATATTCATTTATAATGGTTACATTTTCAATAGTTTCATCACGACATACTTGTGGTAATCTTGAAAGGCAATCAGGAACAACATTATATTTACCGGCTTTATACTTTATATAAAAATCATATCCTCCTAATGTAATATTCCACTTCTGGAGTCTTAACGACATGGTGCTATTATCCTTGAGACCCTTGGTGAAGATGTGAACTAGAGGCTTATGGTCAGTAATAATTGTAAATTTTGTGCCGATTAAATATTCCTGAAATCTCTTTATGGCAAACATTATAGCGAGAGCCTCACGCTCAATATTGGTATAATTCATTTCAGATTTTAATAAAGTTCTCGACGCGAAAGCGCTATAGGTTTTTCTTTACCATCTTTTTCAATATGAAATAGTACAGCTCCTAAACCACATTTTGATGCGTCAGTGGCTATCCCTATAGGTAATTCAGGGTTAAAATATGTCAAAGCAGGTGGAAGACTAATTAACTTCTTTAGATCATTAAAACTTTTAGAGTGTTCTAGATTCCAAGCCCATTTTTCTTTATTGACAATCTTATAAAGAGGATCGGCAATTTCCGCAAAATTGTTCAAAAATTTTCTATAGTAGCCAGCCATTCCCAGAAATGTTGATAATTCAGCAGCTGATTTTGGTTCTGGCATATTAATTATTGCTTCAATTTTGTCGTGATTAGCATGAATCCCCTTAGCGTCAATATCATGACCCAGGAACCTCACTTTGTTTTTAAAGAACACACTTTTATTAAAGTTAGGTATTAGCCCAAACGACGATATTCTATCGAACACTTTTTTTATGTTGTTTAGGTGGGCTTCATCGTTTTTTCCAGTTATAAGTAAATCATCAATATAAAATATAAAACGTCATCCATGTCCCCGAAGATTTGATCCATAATCTGTTGAAAAATTGCAGATGAGGTCTTAAGCCCAAAAGGAAGTCTAGTAAATTGGTAATATCCCTTATGCGTAGATATGGTTAAAATATTTCTGCAACTTTTATCAATTGGAATCTGTAAGAAAGCATTTTTAAAGTCAATCTTCGTAAATTTCTTTCCTTCCGAAAGTTTAGCAATTAGATCATTAATTCGTGGTAGAGGGTATCTAAAGTCTTCTAGAGCTGGGTTTACAGTATCCTTAAAATCAGCGCAAAGCCTAATGCTCCCATCTTCTTTATAGACAGCAGTAACAGGACTTGCCCATCGGACATCATTCACCGGCTCAATTATTTCATCATGTATCCATTTCTTAAGTTCATTACTAACAAGATTAATTTTTGAATAAGGAATACGTCTAGGCGGTATAATTTTAGGTTGGGCATCATTTCTTAAATGTAACTTGACACTTGCTTTGTTGATTGGCCCATTAGTTAATTTCGATTCACACTCTTTTAATCAATTTTTTTATTTCATCTTCGTAATTAGTGTCAATATTTGCTATAAATTTATTTAAAATATTTTTGAAAGCATTGATCCACATACGTCCCAACAAGGCATTTTTACTTGATTCAACCACTACCGCTTGTAAATATTTGGACATACCATCATAAGTCACTTTAACTTGAGTAGTTCCTATGATTTTGATTAAATTCCCGTCATAAGCAGTGAGTTGTAGCTCGGATTTCTTAAGATCTCTAATACCAAGTTTTTTAGCCAGACCATGAGGTATGATAGTGTATTTGGATCCAGTGTCCACCTGCATACAAGTAACAACATCGTTCACTTTTACAGTGGTCATAAATGCGTTATCATTGTCATTAATCACGTCACCAGATAAATTGTTGACATTAAAATCATTATCATCTTTGTTCTTTGTAGAATCAACTTTCTCTTCAATAATTTCTTCAATATTCATGTTGTAATCATTATTGTATTGTATTTGCTTTTTATTATTTTCGTCGCCATTTCTATAATTATTATTTGAGTTGTTATTATATTGTATTTGCTTTCTCTGAATATTATCATTACCTCTATAATTATTTGAGTTGTTGTTATATTGTATTTGCTTTCTCTGATACTTATCATTACCTCTATAATTATCTGAGTTGTTGTAATAAGATTGGTAATTATTACGATTTACGTCACCGTATTGAATTTGTTTTCTTTGATTATAATCATACCATGTATTATTTCTACCAAAATTCGATTGATTATTATTATTATTATAGCGATAATTGTTATAGTTATAATTGTTATAATTATCGTGGTATCGCGAATTATTATTACCATAATTGTATCTAAAATTATTATTGTAATTCCCATTTCTATATCTATTATCATAATTATTTCTAAAATTATTTCGAAAATTATTATCATTTCTACTGCAAAAATTTTTATCTTTATCGGATTTTTTATCATTATTCATATAACTTATATCATTATCCTCAGACTTAATATTACTAGAGTCCAGTTTCACCCCTAATTCCACCATCTGATTCAATGTCCAATGTCAGGTCAAAATTTTTGGAAAATTTGTATTTAATTTTATCGTTTAAAGTAGATGTCCGTAATTTCTCTTTTAATCTACTATCGTCCAAAAAATTACATTTCTTATGAAGTTTCGATACTCTAATGTACCATAACATAAAACTTTCTGATGAGTTTTGTTGAAGAAGATTAAACTTATTAATTAAAGTATTTAAATTTAGCGCTGGTAAAAGATAGGTTAACTTTTTAATCACAATTTTAAGATCTAAAATATCGGTATCAGAACAAATTGCCTTAATGTCGTCAAAAACTTCATCTGATAAATTATTAAGCAAAGTATTAATTTTAATAGAGTCCGATAATGTACTGGTCGAAAAGTAATTTAATATTCTATCTAAATAAATTTCAGTAAGAGGACCCACTAACTTAGGGATCTTATGTGTAAATTCTTGTTTAATTTCCATATTTAATTAATAAGACACATATATAAGCAATTATAATATTTATTATTTTATCAATTCAAATTTTTGGTATAGCTATTCATGTTGTTTTGGTAAATATACAGATTAATTCAATGAAATCATTGTCATTATAAATATAATGTTTCCCATTTAAAAATTCGAAACAATTAATCATGTCTCTTAAGTTCATGAATTCAAACAGCACGTCTTCCGTACCGTCTATCCTATAAAAGTCGACATCGGTATTATAGGTTAACTCAAATAAAATATCGTAGACAGAGATTTGGTGGGGTATATTAATTAGTTTGAAGGCGAACATATTTGATGAAAATAATTTTTAAATGACTTACCCTTTTTTTTTTATCCATCTTATATAGAATTGTTTGTACCATTTTATAATTTTTTTATTAACCAATTTTTACAA
The DNA here is from genome assembly GCF_954871325.1 of Gordionus sp. m RMFG-2023. Lineage (NCBI taxonomy): Eukaryota > Metazoa > Nematomorpha > Gordioida > Chordodea > Parachordodidae > Gordionus > Gordionus sp. m RMFG-2023. Next base: position 823,521 of record NC_088776.1, on the reverse strand, counting down.
AAGAAAAAAAAAATTTTAATTTTAAAAAATTTTCCATGAGGCGAGTTTCTTATGCCAACACTGGAGGCACCATGTAAAATAACATGAATATGTGCCGGTGAATGATAAATAAGATTTAATAACTTTATCAAATAAAAAACATATTTTATTAACTTTATTAACTAATTTCTTTTTCTTTTCTTAAAGTTATTTATACGTTTTTATAAAATATAAATTAGAATATAAACAAATATAAAAAATAAAATAATATAAAAAAAGTAAAGTTAAACCGAAAGTTATATAAATAAGGTTACGCAAAATAATAAGTAATATAAGTTGAATTACAAAAATAAAAAGTTAAGTTGAAAAGATAAATTTGAATTCATAAAATGTAATATAAAAATAAAATTAGATTACAAAAATATATAATTATAATAACGCAACACTAAGTCTACCATCTGACAGTTCGCTGCTTTAACATTTAGATTTTAAATTAGCTCGCAAAATCAAATCGCAAGCATCTTCTGAACCAAGGGAATTTCTATATCTCAGATAGAACATATAAATCAATATTTTAAAATTTAAGTATTGTTCTTTTTTAGGAACTCAATCAGCGTCTACATGACAGGATTTTCACTGGATGTCCCCTTCAAAAACCTATGTCCACCCCCCTATAAAAATTTTGCCGCCTTCAGTGATGATGTTTCCCTATGTTTAATTTCACATTTTTAATAATAATGATACTCTTTTAGAAAATTTAAAAAGAATAACTTAAATTATTTTATCACTACTACCAAGTACCAACTATTACATTTTGTTAATAAAGGAGTCATATTCAATTAAAATAGCCATCATTTATAATGAATTTATAGCATTATGAGCTTGCTGAAAATGTCTAAACCTTTTAAATTACATTTGAAAGAATAGCAGAAGGTTTTATTTGGAAAATAATGTCTATGATTGTTTGCAATATATTTGGTTGATGAATTGTATTATAATAATAAAAGTATTAATTTTTACAGCATTAAAATTTGTCCTATTTGATCTCAAAATTTAATAGTTAAACCCCCAAAAATTTATCCTACCCCCATTAAAGCCGCCTACTATCTATCCCTTCAAAATAAAAGGTGCAAACTGTTCCTAACCCCCCCCCCCCCCTCCCGTTCATGTACTTAATTATCTTTTTCTTAAAATTATATTTTTTTAAAACGTTTTATTAAATGATTTTAATATTTAAAAAATATAACTTGTATTTTTAATATGATATTAAATTTTTTTAAAATAGCCAGGACTGCTGCTCAACATTAATTTTCCAATTAAAATAGATCTTTTAAAAGTGTGCTGCCCAAAATTTTATATTCGTTTACTGTCCAAAAAAAGACTAAAATTAATAAAATCTTTTCTGATGTCCATTAATATTTTAATTAGACCTACAAAAATACTTATAGAATAATAATTCATTATTGTATTCACTTTTATATATCAAATATCGAATTATTGATATTGGTACAAAGCAAGTAATTATTATTTGTATTCACAAAAATAAATAAACTGATATTTCATTTGATGCACTACATTTGTGTATATTAAATTTTTATAAAAATAAATTTAGGTATTTTATTTCTATTAAAATGCTTATTTCCTTAAAAGTTTGAATTTTCGTAGTCATTTAAAAAATTTATTAATTTTTACCTTCTTTTTAGGGAAAAAGGTGTGGAGGGAGGGGGGAGGGGAAGTGTGAGCATGATGTAAATTTTTATTAGCAAAATGATGTTCACACAAATAGACAAATATTTTATAGAGGGGGGGGGGTGGGTGGAGAGATTTCCCCCCTTCCACTCTTGGTTATCCAAAATTTGGGGGAAGGGCTTCTAGCTGCGTTTTTCTTTTAAATTATATTGAAAATCTTTAGTTACATTTATTTTATACCTTAAACTATAATAGATTTTATGAATATAATTTTGATATTTTACTTTTTTTATATAAAAATAGCTTTTGTTCTAAAAATAAATTATAGCGTATTTTAAAAATGATTAATTTTTAACTCTTTTTAATTTTTCTTCCAAATTTTTGTTCATAGTTATATTTTGCATATTACTTTAGTGAAAAGGGGGTGGGGTGTATGTATGGGAAAATGTTTTATTAACTTAAAAATATCTTTACTCTAACAGATAAATTTTTAAAGAGGGGGATCTTCCACATTTCTGTCAATGCTTATGTCTATATAATAATAGATGTCGTTTTCTTAAATAAAAATGGTAAATAAAGGATAATAAACACAACCCAATGATATATATATCATTGCCACAACCGACTTCTATCACACATTAGGATCGTGGCGAGATTCTTAACAAATAATTAATAAATTTTATAATATAAATAAATTGTAAATAAAATTTTTGACTAACTTAGGTGCATCCTAGGAGTAGGATATACTAATTATAGACCAAATTTATTATTATAATTATTAAACAAAATAAGTGGTTTATAAAAAATTGGTCAGCACATTGTTGACCTTTATTAAAAATCTTATGTCAATATAATTAATTAACTATGAGGGCTTTGGGTGGAAATCTTTCATAAAAATTAGGTTATCAACTTTTTGTTTCCTCATAATTTTAGAATTGGGTTTCATCGGAGATCTGTTTATCAGCAGTAATATATAAATCATATACTTTTAATTAAGTAAATTTATATGGAATAAATTTCATGATTTTTAAAGAAATGATAAGACACATGATTTGAATATGATATTTTATTTGCCATTTTCAGGATTTTAGACACAACTATTTTTATATCTCAGCCAAGTGATAAAGCATTAATTTTCGGATTTCAGACATCCCTTTAAAGATCTCATCCTACCAAATATCATTAAAAACATTTATTTATAAATATTATAAATCAGGTAAAATATATAAAACTAAATATCAATTATTATAGTTTATGAAAGATAATATTATTTACTTTATGCAAATTAATATGATATTTTATGCCAATATACTTTAAGAAAGAAAGAATAATTTTTTAATTAAGTTTAAGTTTCCAAAAATTTAAAAGTTTATTTTTAAGTGGTATTTTTTAGAATAATTATTAGCCAAAATAATGTTTGTTACCTTCTCATAATTAGCCATTTATGTAGTATAAAAAAAAATTTTGTTCAGCATCCAACAATAATATCGAAATTTTAAATATAATTAATGCATTAATTTGCAAAAATTTTTATTTCTATAGAATAATTCAGATAATTATTACCTTAAATTTTTTATTATTGTTATATATTAATTTTATTTTAGAGTATTATTTTAATTTGAATAGTTCTGGCAGATATATATGCTTACCTCAATCATTTCAACAATTCTTCCAATATAGTTGTCTTCAAATCATTAACCTATTCAAATTATATAATAAGCAAAAGATTGAATATTCTGGCGATCAACCTCATTTACATTTTTCTCTATCCAGAAAGGTAAAACAAAAATATTAGTCACTATTAGATCCTAATTTCTACCACTTATTATTTACTATATCATTTTTTTGGAAAATATTAACAATGAATGAACCAACGGCATCTATCTAGCACGTAAAGTTCTTTTAACATTCCTTTTTGCAGAAAATAAATTAATATCATTACTCTGTTCTCAATGTGATTGTATTAAGCTGAGAATAAATTATGAAGAGAATTATCTCAGCTTTTAAAAACAGTAGTTTGGTAAAAAATACTTCAGCCATCCCTTTAACTTCCAATGTTGCTGACAATGAGGCATGGGTTAAAGATATGAGTCATGCGACCATACCATCCCCTCCTATTCTCAAGAATAACAGACGAGACTTGCCTCTTAAGGATAGGGAAAAAGACAACCAGGGGTTTGATATTGATATAGTTCTACCTCTTTCCTCGCAAACACCCAATGGGACAGCCCATCAATCGGAATCTGACAATCCTTCTTATGACAGAAGTGATATACCTATATCTAAAAATAATTCTAACAATTTTCCCAAAGGTATTATAAAAAATGGGGAGAACTCATTTTCTACCTTTCCACCTAACCTTGGCTATGATACAGCATCTCCCATTCCATCACCTATCCACAATAGTAATTACACAAAGAACCCCCCTCAGGCTAATGGAAGTGCGAAGGGTCGCCCTACTCCTCAGGAAGAGACAACAAGACGTGTGGCTTATCAAATAGCCCTCCCATATCTGGTGGCAGGACTGGGTATGGTGGCTGCTGGCGTTGTCCTTGACCATGTTCAACACTGGCCTGTATTTGAGGCTATTACCGAATTATTTATCCTCATGCCTGCTCTCCTTGGCCTAAAGGGTAACGTCGAGATGACACTCGCTTCCCGTATCTCCACCCAAGCTAATCTTGGACGTGTTGACTCAGCTAGACAGTACCTATCTATGACACAGGGTAACCTTTCTCTCCTCCAAGTACAATCCATTAGTCTTGGCCTGTTTGCTGCTCTCTTGGCCTTGGTTATTGGATTTATACCTGATGGTGGAACAATTAATCTTCATCACGCCCAGATACTGGTTGCCGCCTGCCTCATCACTACATCCCTAGCTAGCGCTATGTTGGGTAAAATCTTTGCATTATTTAATTTAGGACTAGTTATTTTATACAGGGTGCAAAATTCTAGGGATTCCCTGATCCATAAATATTTTACCAACCTTCTCCCATATTTTCCGACATTCAAACAAACCCTTTCTGATATTTAGATAAATTCCCATTACCAACATATTTTATATGCTAAAAAAAAATCACATAACTATTCTATTCTGAGTTAGAAAATCAAATTTTTGGCTGATCACCTTAAATTTCGATAAAAATTTGCAAGACCTGCTGTAGAGTTACCATTATTTTTCAGAATTTTTTTTTTGGCATGGCCTGGCTCAGGTTTTATATTTTCAGGCTCAGGCCCTGATTTTAAAAAAAATATATTATATTTATTTTTGATTTTTATAAGCTAATAATGGCGATTTCAGAATATTTTTTTTAAAATATATGGCCCTGTATATATTTCAGGCCTGGCCTGGGATATGAGTTAAACCGTTAGAACTAAGGCTCAGACCCGTGTACTCGCGGGCATCTGATATATATTCTAGTTATATCAAAAACGAAATTTAGCTTATCAACAAATATCAAATTATATTATTACCTGAAATAATGAGGATGAAAAGGAACAAAAATTGTATTTTTTTTTTTAAAAACCTTTTATACTTTTATCAAATAAAATTTTATTTTTGATAATATTGATATTGGTACAATTTATTATAAAAAAAAAATGATAAAACACTAAAATATTAAAACACAACTATATAAAAATATGTAAAAATATATAAAATTACTGAGATAAAAAAATATATTGATAGTATCGAAGGCTCTAAAAAGAGCTTAATTTAATAATGAAAATGTACCTTAAAACACAAGTATAATTGTGTTCAAAAATTTTTAGTTTTAAAATTAAAAATTTTATTAGTTCAAATATTCAATCCAATATTAATAGCTAAGACAATAAATTGATATTTATGATTGGAGGAATCATGAAAAAAATTGATTTAAAAATATTGGTCATCTTATATCTTTGAAAATTTAAAATATATTTCCAACATATTATGAGCTCTCCTTCAATTATTTAATATATATATAACTAATTGTTTTAAAATTTATAACCAATTATTTAACATATCAGTAAGATGTAAAACTGAATCCTCGGGCAATAAAGTAGCTAAAGCGCTAAAATGTCGTTTTTGATATCACGTAGAACACGTATAACGTGCACAAATTTTTATCGAAATTGGAAGGGGGTAAGTAAGGTTATTTCGGATCAGCTGGACCAGCCATTTTGGTAACCCAGATGATAATTATTGTTAAAAAACTACTATTAAATTAACTTGCTCCCCTTATTAATCTCGATGATCGGGCAATATAAATTGGCCTCTCGTTTAAATTTTTTTAAAAATAAAGATATATTAGTAATCAAAATGGCGTGCTCAGCTGTTTTCATTGATTTTACACTTTTAATGAATGCATCGTCGATCGGCCCCGATTCTGATATCAGCTGATATCGGCCCGATCCTAAAGATTATATTGAGGTGGATATCTTCCAAAAAAAAATGGATGAATAATGTTTTGAAGAGTAGTCGCAACATAATATTTAATTTCCCTAGGTAAAAAAAATGAAATATAGATAGATCGCTTATTTAAGAAAAATAAATGTTTAAAAATTTGAAGTTCATATGTCAAAATCGGTTTCGCCCCTCCGACCTCGAACCAGGCCAAACCATCTGGGCTATTATTTAAACTTTTTTTAACTTCTAATAATATTTATTTCAAGCCCATTTCAATAATTGTTTTATATTTATAAATTTAAAATCTGCCAAGTGCCGGCTCGATGAAAATTTTTCTATCACGGATAAACTCCATTTTTTTAAATTTTATTTCCGGTATAAAAAAATTTATGAATTAGAGCATAATATAATACCCAATGATCGAACGACAACTATTAGTCGATTCTCGGCCGAATTTTATTTTTTTCAATCGGTTCATACCCGGGTTTTCCGGTTTCGGTTCTGTTTGTATCTTTTCTTTCCCCATTCTTTGATTTAAAGTATCTTTTCTTTCCCAAACCTTTGATTTAAAGTATCTTTTCTTTCCCAAACCTTTGATTTAAAGTATCTTTTCTTTCCCAAACCTTTGATTTAAAGTATCTTTTCTCTCTCAAACCTTTGATCTAAAGTATCTTCTCTTTCTCAAACCTTTGATTCGAATAATCAATATTATTGTTTTCTATTATTTTAAAATATTTTATAAATTCCAAAAAAAAACCTGTTTTCTTAATAAAAATGTTTATATAAATAAAATGTTTAAACATTTTTTTTTATCGATTTTGATAATAGATCAAATTTGGAAGAAAATTAATTTTAAAAATAATAATAAATTTAAAAAAAGCAATTTTTAATTTAGTTTTTTTTCCCGCCATAAAAACTTACTTTTTTAGTTTAAACTACGTTACGTTTCATTTTAAAGTTGAAAGAGAAATATATTGATTCGCGATACTTCGCCTTACCCAAAACCGGGTCCGACAAATAATTTTAATCGAGCTTTTGGTGTGACACGAGAGTTTTAGACCGGTTTTGCCATTAATTCCGTACAGACCGGAAATGGAACCTAGCGCCATTTTTTATCGATAATAAAGAAAAAACAATTTTTTTTAAAAAATGAAATATAAACTGAATTTAAAAAAATTTAGTCGGTAAACAAAACTAAATATCGAAAAAAACAATAAAATTTAAAAAAAAATGGCCGAAAACATTTTCAAAAGGTTTCCTTAAATCCCAATTTTCCATTTCCGCTAAAAAAAATTTGAATATTAATTTAAGCCACACTGTAAGCCAATTTTTTTAAAAAAATAATGGTTATTTATTATTTCTTAGGTAAAGGTCACTTGTATCGCTTAAAATTGGAAGTATTGGCCGATACAAATAATTGATAGTTAATGCGTAACTATTTTTAGACTTTCGATAGATATGAGCTCCCAAATTTAGAAAAATAATAAATGTATATATTATACGACTTCCTCATTAGAGCCTCATTTCCATTACGTCAATCACATATAATAATAGGTAGACTGACGATGCATCAGCTGGACCCGCCATTTTGATAACCCATATAGAAATTATTGTCACGTTAAAAACAACTATTTAAATCGATAACTTGCTTCCTTTATTATCTCGATGATCAGGCAATTCTTTAATAAAGTTTGCGTCAGACATAGGAAATAAATAGGCCTCTCGTTACCAAAATGGCGTCCCCAGCTGTTTTTCATTGACTTACACTTTTGATGAATGCATCGGCACTCTAGGGTATTATTATGTATGTGTCATTGAATTATGTGTTATAATTTCAATTCATATATTTTTAATGTTTTTTTTTATGGTTCGGTTTTAGGTATCATGATGATAGCCGTCGTCTACATCACGCGAATGTACAACCTGAACCCGGACAACATAGCTACCCCCATGGCGGCCAGTTTGGGCGATTTGGTCGCTTTAGGCATTTTGGCGGTCACCTCGAGATTCCTTTTCAAACATATGGGTTATACATAGTTACATTGTATATTTATAACGGGGATGGAAGACGGACACCCTGATTTTTAAGGGAGAAGATTATTGTAGTATTAGCGGTAACATGGCTGAACCTTTATAGGTCCGTTATGGAAACGTGCCTGACCTTTTATAAGGCCCGACCCCAAATTTGATTATTCAGGTTGGTTTGTTTATTTTTTGTTAATGGTGTCTTCAAAATCAAAAAAAAAAAGAGAGAAGGAAATTCGAAAAATACGAATGAATGTGTTATTAAAGACCCAAAGCTCGACTTCTCCATGCGGTTGATGGGGGAATTTAAAAGTCGACTGTTGGTCGGTTAAAAAATCCGGTACCGGTTTAAGAACAGTGCGACTTGTAGCGAGTTCTCTGATATCGTATTTTTGGAAAATTTTCTACTAACTTAGACGACTTAAAATCGATAAATACGAACGAATGTATTTAAAGATCCAACGCTCGACTTCTCCATGCGGTTGATGGGGGAATTTAAAAGTCGACTGTTGGTCGGTTAAAAAATCCGGTACCGGTTTAAGAATAGTGCGACTTGTAGCGAGTTCTCTGATGTCGTATTTTTGAAAAATTTTCTACTAACTTAGACGACTAAAAATCGATAAATACCTAATTTAAATTTTGCGATCATCGTCAAATGAGTGATAGATTACAAATCTCTCTTTTGGCATTTTTCGGATTTTTCTAATCGGGTTTATAAAATAACGTAAACCTTCCTCCCCCCCTAACCCATGATTCGGATTAATTAAGAAATTAATTAAGAATTTTAAAATTCAAACGAAGAAAAGCAAATGAACGGAAATGTTTGCCTTGTAATTGATAGAACATTCTTATATTAAACGGGAGATCTAAAAATATATATCGATTATTTTGAAAACAAATTTTTTTTTAATGTACATGACTCGGGGAACTAAAGGTTATAAATATTTTTGTTAAATACCGTGCTTCACAAAAATAGGAAGAAAATATAACGCTATAGGGGAAATAGTTTTTTTAAAAATTAAAATCGTTAATAAATGGAAAATTCCAATATTTATTTCCTTACTTTATTTTAATTTTCTTTTATTTAAATTTTTTTATTTCATTCATTTCTTTTTGTCTTTTTTTTAAAAAAAAAATAAATCGTATTATTTACAAAAATAAATAAAGCCACATACCCCTGGATCTGTATGCCAATCATTTTGATCTACGTTCTCTCCATCCCTCTTTGGTACTGCGTTTGCAAGAAAAATGTTTTCGTCAAAGCCGTATTAACGACTGGGTGGATTCCAATCATCATCTCCATGTCCATTAGCACGTGATTACTATTATTTATATTAAAAAAAATAAACAAATGATTGATCTTGTAAACAATATTCAAATCAAGGGCTGTAATCAACATCATCTGGATGCTCTTACAAGAGGGGATGGGGTGGGGTAAGTTGACTTAGGTTCAACATACAGAGCCAATATCCATTTTAATTTTTTGACCCCTCAGGAGGTTTTATGTCGAATTAGGGGGCAGGGTAAGATTTATAATCTATGACTTATAATACCTGCCCGGCAGACGATTCGTGCGAACTGTAATTTTTGAAAGTGTCATCGAATATAAATCAGCTGTTGCGAAGAAAAAAAAGAGGTAGTTTTTCAGAAAATTTTTATGGTAAATGTCGGGAAACCAAAGATGTACGTTGCCACCAGCTGATTTTTTAAATTATTAATACACATTTAAAATGAATAAATTGTCAGTCAAGCTATTATTATGTCATGGGGTCTAATGGGTCCTCTTAAAAAATAAATAATATGCATATAAGTTAAATTAGGGCCGTGCTGATTCTTAAATTTTTAGCCGATGCCTATCCAATCCTATTTTTTTTTCGATATCACTACAAAACCGATCCGATATTTAGGTAGATATTTATTTACCATATCTCCTTGAACCGATTTCATTAAAGGGAAAAAAATCAATATTTTCTATTTCGAATAAATAAACCGGAGTTTTTAAAATGGATTCTAGTTACAGATACTTTTTATAAAATTGTTTCTCTAGATACAGTTACCATATTTTTTTAAAAATATTTTCTAGATACTTTAACAACACCAGCTGACTTTCGCGAATTTTATTCTATTTTTAGAACTGCTAAGTCAAGTTTAGAAATATTATTTTATTTTTTTTTTTTGAAATTACGGATGAAATTTTTTTTTTATAATTATATACACAAGTCATAAAATATCTAAAAAAACATACAAAGTTTCGGATCATTTTTATTGAAAATATCGGCTGGATTCGATACTTTCAAGCTAAATATTGGCCCGATATTTTATATCGGCACGGCACTAAAGTTAATGCAAATAAACTTAATATATATATACACACACATTTTAAAGGGCTGCTATTTAGTAATAATACCTCTGTTGATAGTAATAATTATGTATGGGCATAACCAATGACATATAATAATACCTAGACTGACGATTCATTCGTAATAATGTACTTGAAAGCGTCGTTGAATGCAAATCAGCTGGAGTCGCCATTTTGGTAACCCGCTTAAAAACTACTATTAAATCGATAACTTGCTTCCTTATTATCTCGATGATCAGGCAATTTCTTTAACAAAGTTCGCGTCAGACATAGGAAATAGATTAGCTTCTCGTTTAAATATTTTTTTTAATAATGATATGGGCAATTAAAATGGCGTCCCCAGCTGTTTTTCTTCGATAAAAGATGAACCGTTTACCTGAAAAATTATTTAATATTTCAAATAGAAGCCTGATATATGTTAGTGAAGATAATATAATTTTTATCTTATCGTTAGTATTTATCGTCACTGGTTACGTGTAGCTTGAGTCCAATAGCTACAAAATTTTTTTCCCCTCGATATACAGTTTGCGATAAGTCACGTGATAGTTTTATTTGTCCAATAAGGATTGAAGAAAAAGCGCGATGATAGAAAGAGAGAAAGAAAGGAAGGAAGAATAAATAAAAAAAAAATAAATACAAATAATATTATGAAATTAAAAAGAAGAAATTTAAAATGAAATTGTTGTAGATTTGGAGGTCTCATTCTGGACTATACCGTTAAGCACTTCAACGGGATAGCCGTTTACCAACCAGTCATTAACGGGGTCGGGGGTAATCTAGTAGCCATCCAAGCCAGCCGTCTTTCCACCGACTTCCACAAGCTCGGTCCTCCCGGGACTCTCAACCCCCCTCCTCTTCAGCTATATAACTCTAAGCCTCTCGGGCAAGTTATAACCTCCAACAACGGTTCCGCTATAACCGCCGCAAATACAACCACCGACGATGATACGAATAAAGAATCGCGCGCCTTGAATTATTCCGTCCCGGCCACCTTCAACTTTTACAAGACATTTTTTTCTTCCAGTGAGCCAATCATATACATATTTATTGCACAGAGATGCATCTATGCTCACGGTATCGTAAACACACTTTTAACAACCCTATTTTCAAAAATACATTTTTTTCTTCCAGTGAGCCAATCATATACATATTTATTGCACAGAGATGCATCTATGCTCACGGTATCGTAAATACACTTTTAACAACCCTATTTTTTGAGATACAAACATTTTTTTGGCGGCAAAAAATACATTTTTTTCTTCCAGTGAGCCAATCATATACATATTTATTGCACAGAGATGCATCTATGCTCACTGTATCCTAAACACACTTTTAACAACCCTATTTTTTGAGATACAAACATTTTTTTGGCGGCAAAAAATAATTTTTTTTCTTCCAGTGAGCCAATATACATATTTATTGCACAGAGATGCATCTATGCTCACTGTATCCTAAACACACTTTTAACAACCCTATTTTTTGAGATACAAACATTTTTTTGGCGGCAAAAAATACATTTTTTTCTTCCAGTGAGCCAATCATATACATATTTATTGCACAGAGATGCATCTATGCTCACTGTATCCTAAACACACTTTTAACAACCCTATTTTTCAAGATACAAACATTTTTTTGGCGGCAAAAAATACATTTTTTTCTTCCAGTGAGCCAATCATATACATATTTATTGCACAGAGATGCATCTATGCTCACGGTATCGTAAATACACTTTTAACAACCCTATTTTTTGAGATACAAACATTTTTTTGGCGGCAAAAAATACATTTTTTTTTTAAAGTAAGAACATTCAATATTCGGAAACTGGTTTAATACGTAACGTAATATTTATATAGGAAAACCTCCATATCGTCCCTGAAAATTAGATTATTCTATCACCACTTTTTTTCAACCTTAACCGTAGAAGAATTTTAAAAATTCCTTATCCGTGTTTTTAATTTTTTTTAGTTCTTTCTACTTGGAAACTAGTTTAATACTCAACTTAAATATTTATTATACAGCAAGAAAACCTTTATATCGTCCCCGAGAATTAGATTATTCTATCTCCACTTTTTTTTCAACTTTAGAGTAAGAGATTTAATTTAAGGATGTGTATATTTACTGGTTTCTCCTCACTTAATTATATATAAATACCATGTTTATATTTCTCAAAAATATCGTTTTTTTTTAAATTATTTTTAAAACGGAGATAGGAATTATTATTCAGAAATATCATTTCCATCCACCAAACAACTTTTCTTTAAATTCAAAATAATTATTGAATAATAAAATAATTTTATTTTTATTGTCACGCATAATCTGTGAACATTTTTCTCAGATCACTAACCTTCTCTGTACTCAGATCAATAGAGATGTCTTTGGGATTAATGATTGGGTAGTGTTGGGAAATTTTCTTATTTTTTATTAATGGTTTCTTGATTATTATTTTTCTTCATATAATATTATACTTCTTAATTAGCAACATTATGATTTAGTTTTGTAAGATATTTGCATTTTCTCATCTTTTTTTTATATTAAGTAGTTGGTTTTTACATGGTAATTTATTATATAATTTAGAAGTCTCCTGTTGACCATTGTTAAAAGCCTTAAATGATCCTAATGGGCTAAAATATATCTGTTTTATTGAGCACTTTTTCTATTTCAGAATGGGCCTTGGTCTCTCTTGAATTGTTGAACGGTTCTTCTCAGAGAACTTTTGGTGGTTCTATTACAAAGGCAGGCTTGGATAGTATGTTCATTTAGTGAACAACGTTGGTCCGTTATAACGTACCGTCCTTCTGAAAACGCCCTTTCAAGAGCCAGCTGAGGTAGCTGGAATCGCAATATTATCTCTGGTAATTTTTGATAATATTTGTATCATTAGAAATTTTGGCTTCATCCACATATTTACTTATTTCTAAGTTATTATTATTATGACTAGGTTTAACCTGATTTATTTTGTGTTTCATTTGTATGTTCGGCTGAATTGTAATTATTTATTTTATAAATATTATATTCATTGGTTAGACATCCAATAAGAGTTTCTATACTATTATGCTTTAATAAGTGACTTGATAGTTTAAACCTTGAGGTCAATCATTGTTGAAATAATAAATAGGTGGTTTATTAAAATATAGTATTCATCAAGTTTTTGCTAAGGCAGCTAAAGAAGCCCTCCTTAAAATAGTATTAGAAATATTATTGTAACTCTCAACCATGCTAAAAATTCTGGAATATAAAGTAATGTTGCTTGAAATTGATGGAGTGTTTGCACGTGAGACCATCTCTGTAGCGAAATTAAAGGGTTCCATTACATTTCTATATTATTTCAGGCTAAGTCACTGATTTTCTTCATTGGTATTTTGTAAATGATTACCTGTATATTATATCGACAATGATTGACCCCAAGGTTTAAAATATCAAGTCGTCTATCAAAGCATAATAGTAATGGACACTCTCATTGGATACCTAATAGAAGGATATATATTATTCATAAAATAAATAATTTCAATTCAGCTGAATATATAAATGAAACAGAGAATAAATCCTATAAAAATTGCCCTTTTAATGATAAAATATATCAAGTTAAACATAGTCATAATAACAATAATAGGTTATAAATAAGCTAATATATAGATTGAAGTCACTTTTTCTAATGATAGATATCTGATATTATCGAAAATTGCTAGAGATTATTTTGCAATTCCAGCTAACTCAGCTAGCTCTTGAAAGGGCGTTTACGTTATAACGGACCAACGTTGTTCTCTAGAACATAGTATCAAAGTTTGCCTGTGCCTAAAAAAGTTTGATGCTCAATCCTTCTTAAAGACCTAAAATTATTTTCCCTTATATTAAATTTATATCAATCTTTTTTTGCAACCGTATTATTTTTGTATAAATAGACAGGTTATGTTATATTTTAGTGTACCCATTTAGCTATATCGGCCTGGCCCTTGAATCTGGTCTTAGGACCTGGCCTGTAGGTCTCTGAAAATGAAAGTTTTATATATTAAATTTTTTTTTTTTAAAAAAACAGCGTGTTTTAATTAAAAAAACCAAATATAACTTAATAATTGTTTATTCAATTAGCAAATGCAAAATGGGTGTTTTTTATAAATAATAAGTCTGTCTTATATCATTACTTACACTCCCCCCCCCCACCCCTTCTTAATTTCAGTCCGCCACCCTTTCCCGTCATTCACCAACTCATCCGATAGGTTTAGACTCCGTAACTCTTAAATAATCGCGTCCTTCCATTTTTGTTTTTATTTGGTCGCGTTTTACCTTCAACTTCTTCTCTAGCTATTTTTTTTTTCTAATATATTATTCAAACCTCTCTCCTTTCCACATGACCAAACCATCGCAACCTATTCTCCTTTATCTTAGCCTAAATTGGAGGGATCCTTAACATTTTTCGAGTTCCATAAAGACATCATTACGTGCACGCTTCTTTTTCTTAGATTTACCCAGCATTAAACTTAGAATTCCCCATTTCTGTCAGGACTCTAATAACGTTTTCCTCAGAGGTTTTATTTTTATTCATCTAATTTCTCCAGGGGGTTAGTACGATATTTTAAAAGTCAAACATTATTATTTTTTGCTTATTGGGTTACCAGCTGCTTTTTACATACGATAGAAAACGTATTAAATATCCTTATTAATACATCAAAAAAATGTTAGTTATGAGGTACAGTGAGACCGACTATAAAATATTTGACCGCTCCACTAGGAATGCATAATTTTTCAACCTATCAAATCTCTTTGCGAAGACGAGAATTTATAGTCCAAGAATGGCTGAATTCAGTGGATGCCATTTTCATTTTCCCCAAACATTATCGTAAACTTTAATATATTTATTTTTTTTTGTCGAAAGACTTTAATTCCAAGATGGCTAGATTGCTCTTATACTTTGCCCTTCCGGGTCACGTGTTTTTTATGTTCCTCATATCCTACATCAAACATGGACGCATAACTATCACGCCATTTTTCGCTCTCTTCTACCTGACTTCCGCCATGTTACAAGTAAATATCCTTTTTAAATGTCGAAACATAGCTTAGACGAAATCGAGAAATTGGTACCCGAAACCAAAACCGGTACCGAATAAATGCGACCGAAACTAGAGGTCTGGGGCTGGTTTTAGCCAACTAGCCCACTCATTCTAATACTTTGAGATTTTTTAACGCCCCACCTCCGCTCACACCGAGAATGGACCGGCGGGCTAACAACCCGCGCATTGCTAACCGAAATCGCTCCACCCTTTGTTTCGAACCCGGTTTTTGAGATACGTTAATTTTTTTCCTTCCTTCCTTTCCTTCATTACTTTTTTATACAAAATTCTCTCTCGACCAATTTCCCCCTCCAAACTCCAATTATTTATATTCATGATATTCAATAATATCCTTTTTCGGCAGGTTATAATATTACTCTACCTAGCCAACGTGCTCACTCTCAGTATGTGGAAACGCAAGACGGATCCCGACAACGCCTCCATCCCCTACCTCACCGCCATAGGAGATTTCCTGGGAATATCGCTCCTGAGTCTCTCATTTTTCCTCCTCTTCCACATCAACAAAAAAGATCCCAATTTGGAATACGGATGAAAGAGGAAGGAGGGTTGCTATGTCTGATCAATTATCTAATTTTTTTTGACGAACCCGATCATCGGAACGAAGATCATTTTTTGATTTTCCGATCGTTAATTAGGAATTTACGGGTGACGAAAAAATAGACATTTTCGATTAATTGTTTTACCGCGCGTAGCTATAATTACTCTCACCTCAGTCATATAATTTTTTCTTTCTAAATAGCTTGTAAATCCATATTGACCCCTCCCCACTTTACCCCGAACAAAAAAAATCCCGTTTTTCTTTTTTTTTATCTAATCAATACGTACAAAGTTGTAATCATATTTTTCATAAATCGGATTTTATATTTTTTACCCCCCCCCCACCCCTACCCTACCGAAATTATTAGTAAAAATTTTTATGACTTTATTTGAATTTTAAAAGTATTCGCGGGGTAGATATTAGCCATTTTTTTTTGGTTATATGTTTATAGCCTTTTCAACACTTCGAATATTATTATAAAAATAATTATAAAAAGGTCCAATTCAATTTCTTCGCGATGTACGTTTGTTAAACTTCATTTATTTTTTTTTGTTTATTACAAAAAATGCTAAACTTCGGCATCTCTTCAGGATGATGGATCTTATTCAGGGTTCAATAGTCAAATCATACTCATAGTCACGAATAAATTTAGGAAGATTATTTCGGATCTTCTCGTTTGTTATCCACCCGCGCATTTTGAAAAGATCATTTATAAAATGGTAAAACAAAAAAAACTTGCCCTTTAATAATTAAACCTTTATAAAATACTCAGATATGTGACTTATAATGATATGCGCGACAGTTGTATAAACAAACTCGTATTTTTTCGATGACATGTAATAATAATACCTATACCGGCGATGCATTCATGATATTGCATTGGAAAGCGTCGTTTGAATGCAAATCAGCTGGAACCGCCATTTTTTTTAACCCATATAGTAAATTATTCTCATGTTAAATACCGCTATTAAATTGTTAACTTGTATTCCTTATTATCTTGCTTTGATAAAAGTTTGAGTCAGACATAGGAAATAAATTGGCCTCTCGTTTAAAATTTTTTTAATAATGATATATGGGTAACCAAAATGGCGTTCCCAGCTGTTTTCTTTGATGTACACTTTTAATGAATGCATTTTTAGTCTCGGTATTATTATACATGTCATTGTATTTTCTATTATTTTAATTTTTTAAATGAGAATTATATAATTTTGCTCGAATATCGTCGAAATAATTTGCGAAAAAGTGCGAATCTATTTAATTTATTTGAATGAATGAATGCGATATAATTGCACGGCTCATTTATAACCTCCACACAAAGCTCATCTGTTTATTCTTATGTAATAATAAATTTTGATAGTAATGTAGATATATTATAATTTACTTACTATTACTTGTAGATATTGTAAAAAAATTATGTGAAATATAGATAATTCCTGATGATTTGTGTATAATCTTTTTTGTACTATTGAAGGTCAACTAGACCGAGACCGCCACCCCACGATCGAAAAAAAGAATCTCAACCGATTTTGGCGGATAAAGTTGGTTTAATCGATCCAAATGTAGCTAACCAGTTTGTTTTTTTTGAAAATTGTTTGGAACCCGGGGCTTTATAAACCGGTTCAGGTTGAACCTTCACTAATATCCAACTCTGCTTAAAGTTCTGTATAAATTTATAATCTCCTCAGCTTCATTGAATCTCCTAGTTTATGGCTTTATTATATGATTTTCTATATACTATAATAAGCCTAGCCATCATTTTCTCAATAGGAGATTTATGGTGGAGATTTCACCTTCCCCCACCCCCCTTTTCCCATTCCTCCATTTGCCACGTTTATTTTCTTCTGATTCAATCAGGTTATATTTAAATAATAGTTTAAATATATATATATTTTTTAAGTTGACATATAATATCTTTAATAATAATTACTTGAATAAAATATCTGAAACTTAATATTTTAACCTTCTTATCATCGAATTATTTCTTATTTTTTATTTAGTTATTCTTAATTTAATTTTGTTAAAACATTTGAAATTAATGTAATTTTATGATATTGGCATTTTTCCAATCAATCTTCTCCGTTTTATGGCGATTTCCATGTTTACCCAGGTAGGCCAGATTTCCCTCTGATTTTTCTTTTCCATTTTTGACGGTCTGATCATCAATATTTCTAAGATTCATGCTTCTCATATCCGCCGCACATTTGTCCATGTTATCTTGGGTCTTCTTCTAGATCTTGTTCCTCCTACTTCCATCAAAGAGCATCTCTTTACCCAGTCATCTTTTGTCGTACGTTCCACACGCCTAAACCATCTTAATCTATTTCGTCGCATCACCACTCCAATCATTTCTATACCCAATCTTGCTCGCAATTCCTTGCTAGTTTTTCTCTCTCTCAGAGATACCCCACACATCTACCTAATCATTCCTCATCTCTGTTCTTTCTAGTTTGGCTTCGTGAGTCGCTTTCATTGCCCATGTTTCGCCGCCATAAACTAAACAACTCCTCGCACTAATCAATAATTAATTGATATCGTTTCGTTATCACCAATTCCGCTTTTCCTTTTTTGAATGTAGCTCAAGATCAAATGATATTTTACAGGTCGAGATCTAATTGTATATTTAAAAATGATATTATAAATTTATAAATTCTTAATTTTCAAAATTAGAGAAAAACCTTAAAAAACAATTAATTTTATATATTTTATTCTAAAACTTTCAAACATTTTTATTCAACTTAAATTTTGTCTTTAACTTGACCTTGCATTGGTTCTTGATAGTGTTGTTAACGGGTTCGATTTGAGCCGGTTTTTAAAAACCGGCTAACTCAATATTTTAGCCAAAAAAAATATTTGTCCATGCCTCGAGATTTGGCTAACAGCTGTTCAAACCTTTGCGTCACCTAAAATCTTAAGGCTTGCATATTATTTTTCCTAATAAAATATTGAGTTGGCCGTTTTTAGCTAAAAATGGCCCGTTTAACAACACTAGTTCTTGATTCGTTAAATTTTGGATCGATTATTTCAAAACATACGATGCGAATCCTTTAGAATCGCCCAGCTATTAGTCCTGACCCAAGCTCGATTAAAATATCTGGGGTCAGTTGAAAGATATCTCAAGAAACCTGACCAATAAGGATAAAATTAACTGCAGTTTTTTGAGAGTTTAATTCCAATTTTAGAGCAGCTATTTAATAAAATAAAATTTTGCGTTTAAAATTAAATATCGATATTGAATCAATATATATATTTTTATCTTCTAAAATATATTTAATTTAAAAGAATCAAATATTTTAAATAATTGAGCTAGAATTATTTCCGATATCCTAGGAAGTTAAAAGGTAGTGCCTTTTATGACTAAGTTAATGGTGAACAGACTTAGATGGTATGGGCACACATTCTTTGTTTCAAATGTATTTTAAATGACTAAAAAATAATAGAGAAGGTTATTAAGGGGTAAAACCAAATCGTTATTCCGCAAAAACACTTATTGGCAACTACAATTCTTTAAGAAAAAATCTGTTATTATATATTATTCCTAATATATTCTATTATTATAATCATCTTAAATATATTCTTACATGAATATTTTATAAAAAAAATTTCATTTATTGTTACAAATAATTTTACAATTTTCTTGTAATGTTAAATTATACTTTTAAAAAAATAACTGATATTTTTTAAGAAATTTAGTTTTAAATCATTATTCTAACTAGTTTGTTTTGTGTTTTTTTTGTTTTTTGCTGTTTTTTTATGGATTGAAACTAAGTATCTTTTTTTGTTTTAATCCATAGGATCTAGTTAACCTCTAATAATAAATTTTAACCTGCTTAGGAAGAATTGTCAGTTTTTCTTTTAAATTTGAAAATGAATCTTCCCAGTTCTTTTGAGAGATCTAATTACGGCCACTGGAATATAAAACATATGCAAACACTTAATTATGGCATAACTGTAAATGTTAATCATAAGAATATTGGTTTATTATGGAAAAAAATAATTTAGTCTTTTACACTTTTTTTTCAGACTAAAATATGCTTTTTTTTTACTCAAAATTTTTGAATTTTTAGCCATTATTTAAAAAATATTTAAAGTTATTAGTTATCTAGATATTAATCATTTCCCTGGGGGCAGGGGGTGGAGAGAAGGGATGTTTCCTTACTAAGAAAATCATAAACTACGGTGGAAGGAGTATTAGGAATGATCATGTTGACGTTAATTTTTTTTCTCTTCCACTCTCCGCTCTTGGAAGAATCGGGGTGACTTTTAAAAAAAAATATTTTGGACTTAGAAAAGTTAGAATTACTGACATGAAAATGAGTTAGTTTCCCAAAGATTTTTATTAATTTGATATAATGAGTAACATGTATAATTTAAAATTTAAACGGAATATAAGCGGACCAAATCATAATTTTCGTATAAAATTTGAATAAAAAAATTTCCGTGTAGACGTTATACATAATGATTTATAGACTTTTATTTTATAAAAGGGAATCTATTCGATAGGACTATCTTGACACAGAACTCTCAACAGTCACGTATATTGCGAGGTGTGTAGCTCCCTATAACCTTGCTAGCGCGGGGTATATTACCTTGACTTTGACCTCGTTTTTCCTTTAATATTTTATTGGCAGTTCTATTAACATATGTTGGATTTTCATAAAATTCAACGGGTACTGTTGAAATTCCCAGCTGTGTGGCATAAGTCACCGAATTAAGGAATAATAGCCGTGTTTATTTATTTGTAAGACTGCAAATTGAATCGTAAACGATGACCTGATTCAATCGACTCTCTTGCTGGCTATTTCACGAGATTATCTAGTGAGGAGGTGATAATATAAAAATATAGGTCCTCATTGCCTTATAACCACCGTTTGACAAATAATTGTAGATTCATTTTAAACCCCCCATAGAGGCTATGTAAATTGGATAACTATCAATGGTTATAGTCATGTTTATACAATTTTGGGCATGGAGGAAAATCCTTGTCCAATTTTTAAACTGTAGATCGGAACGACAACCTAAACATAAAAATAAATAGTATATAAGAATAATAGTTTACAATATTCATTGTAAAGTTAGTCTAGTTAATTTAAGAAGGTCCGTTCCAAATAACTCACTTTATACATAGACATTACCGAAAGCAAGGTACTGACTATTAATATTAAGTTTATTTGTATATTTTTTTACTTTGATAAATATGTGTAATATAACAATTCTTTAAATATAGCATGATAATTAATATACTATATTATAATGATATTTTAAAAATTAACTAAAAATTGAAAATGAAATTCTTCTTGCCTTAGGATTGGTTACTTTAAAATTATCTTCGTGATTGACATTTTATTATTGATTTTAGCATCAATTTTCAATAAATTTTAATTTATTGATTATCAAGATCGGAATTTTGATGTACGCCGTCCCCAGTCAATCAGGAAGCAATTTCGTAAATAACGTAGAGGTTTATGTTTAGCCATTTAATATTGGTTTGTTTAACAATATTTTAAAATTGCCCATTGTCTTTTCATCCTTTTTCTTTAATATTTTATTAATATCTGATAACCATATATTATTTAGGATTTCTAGTCACTAACCTACATCTACCTTATAATCATATTATTATTAAATTGACTATATTTCTTATAAATAGGATATCTACAGTCGTCGTCTAATTCATCGGGAGAAACATACTTTCCACCAGATCAAAAAAAAACTCCCATTCCTGGTTGAGTTAACAAACTAGCCTAGATGGAGCAGGTGTTTTATACTTTTAAATAAGATTATATATGTATGAAAAAGATTTATTAAATTGAGAATATAAAAAAATATTTAATAGTAAAAAGATAATAATTTATCTATTAATTTACAGTTACGCTTTCATCATGGAGTACGTTGACGGTTAAGACCTCCATCGTCACCTCCAAAACCAACCTCACCACAAATTACCCGAGGACCATGCTCGGTTCTATGAGAAGGAATTAACCTTAGCACTCCACCATCTTCACAGTAGATGTTAACAATTTTATTAAAATTAATTACCCATTTTTAAGATCAATAATATTAATTTTTTTGTTTAATTCTATTAAGATTTAAAATTGCAATTGGAGACTTGAAATCGGTAAACATTCTCTATTTTATAGACTCTTTTCCTTAAGCAATGTTGTTAAACCTCCAAATTCGAAGATTAAAATAAACGATTCAATTATAAGGATTTATGTTATATAAGGGAATAGCTCCCTTGAAAACTTCTTCTTTCAGAGATTAATTACACATCATAACCTCTAAAGCCATCTCAATTTATTTGGACACAATTTTGATACCTTTAATTTTCCTATTTAAACGTTTCAGTGTTTTATGCTTCTTTTACAATTATAAATTATTTGTGCTATGAAAAATTATCTGTGTATGAATCATAGTCCATAGGTTTGACATGGGCATCACTACATAGAAGTATATTTTGTTAGATGACACAATATTAATTTTTAATATAATTAACAAAAAATTTTCTTAAAATAGGTAAATAGTTTTACTATAAAAATGTTAACTTTACTATGTAGAAAGTGGAGTGCTTAGATTATTTCGGCCGCATAGAACCGAGCATGGTGCTCGGGTAGTTTAAAGTGAGGTTGGTGTTGGAGGTGACGGTGTAGGTCTCCACCTATCAATGTACTCCATTACGAATTCGCAACTGTAAAATAATATATGAAAAATTATCTTTTTATATTAAAAATTTATTTTATATATTCTCAATTTAATTAATATTTCTCATAAATATACAAACTTAAATAAAAGTATAAAACAACCACTTCATAAGGGTTTCGTAAAAGGCTATTAACTCAACCAAAAATAGGACTGTTTTTGATTTGATCAAAGGTTTATTTTTTCTAGATGAATTAGACGGCAACTGTAAATATCCTATTCATATAAAAATATGGTTCAATTTAAATTTGTTAATAACACGAATAAAATATTGGATGAAGTTACAGACTACAGAATAATAACATCTAAAGTTTTATGATGCTGATAAAATTCGAAGAAAAACGCAGAAAAGTGGTCTTCAAATAGTTAAACAAAAATTAATTAAATGTAAACCTTTACCTCCTCGTGGAATACTTTCCCTATCACCTTGACAGTTTTAATTTACTCATTTAGATAAGATCGTACAAGATACACTTCATGTACCGCTACTACCAATTCCTAATAGACTAAATATTAGTCGGGTTTTTATATCACAAGTGTCATCACTAACCATTTTCACACTATCATTAATCCCTGTACCTTCCTCAACTGTTTCTCCTAATTTCTTCTTTCGGAACATTTTTTGAGAGGGATCGTAATCTTACATCACTCATTTTCAAGACCAATCTTGGATTCATTAAATGTCAACAAAATTCCCTTCTCACTTACTCGTACATGTGTCACAAATGCATTAATTGAAAATAGGTCTCTAATAGGCCTTATTTTACATTCTTTAAAATACTCAAATATTTTTAAAAATTCTCTAAACCCTATTTTACCCCTAGGTCTAGGAGTCAATGCTCTCCTGTCTTTAATAATTGAGAAAATAGACGTGGATGGCTAGCACCGAATTATAAATTATTTTAGAAGAGCATAGTAAAAAGAAATGTATAAGGATAGATGACCCTGATATTGATACAATTTTTGGTCAAAAGGTTATTAAGAAGGTCGTAGTTGGTGATATTAGCGATAATACAGGAAAATTTGTATATATATTTAAAAGACTTCAATAAATTAGCCACTTTAAAAATCATTGATCAATCACGCCTACTGCGCGAGCCATCATCACCGGAAATCACATCAGCATGTCAGCTATCTCTGACTTAAATTTTTCTTG
>NC_088776.1:77670-158820 GCF_954871325.1 Gordionus sp. m RMFG-2023 | reverse complement strand
AATTATTTATAATATATATATGAAATTATACAAAAATAGTATATTATATATAAGATACATATTTTTGTAAAAAATTTTTATTTATTTTTAACAATTGATTTTCAAAATTTTGATCTGACAAACAAGAGCGCTTAGTGTTTAACATAGCTTTCGCCGTGCTAAACACACGTTCAATTGGCGCAGAGGATGGGAGAGTAGTATTATATTTAATAAATAAAGATTTTAATTCAGGGAATTTATTAAAAATATTTAAAGAAGTACTTTATTTTGAAAAAAACTTAGTAGATTATCTTCACAAGGAACACTTATTTCCTCATCAAAAAAAAAATTTTCTTTATCAGAAATAATTCTGGTTTGTGTGCTAGATAAAGTAATTAAGTCTCCTCTTTCTTTATCAATATCTTTTCTCAAAATGGAAATAAGATCTTGCATTCTTCCTTTGTTGACATCTAATTTTATCCAGGGCCAATCCAATTTAAAAAGCGGGTGAATCATTGCTGCTAGTATATATTCATCTTTTTAGATGTGTTTGAATCTATTGAAAATAAAAGATAATCAAAATATAAATTATAAGCAATATTTTAACTGTATACCGTTTATTAATGCCTTCCAGGATTGAATTAATAAGCGGCTTACAAAACTTGAAATTATTTAAAGCCATTTTTTTAAGTTTTGATATTATAATAGTTATTGTGGGAGTGAGATATCCCAAATGCATTTTATCTTCGCTCTCTAAAATTTAAAGAGCCGTAGCAATCGGTTCCATAACCTATAAAATCATATATAAACATATCATATTTCTCAATTAACACTAACCCTACAATATTCATCCATGAACGACTTCTCGTTATCTAAAAATCTCTGTAATTCAGATTTATCACAAGATTCATTAAATTTTTGGCAATTGTCCTTAAGAAGACTATCTATTAATTTCACGGAGTTATAAAAAGAGTTCCACCTTGTTATCACCGGTTTAATTAGATATCTTTTCATGTTTCCTTTAAAAATAGCAGCACAGTTAGGTGATTGCCCATGTTTATTCCACAATATCTTACACTTAGAAAATGTAATTTTTGAAATGGTTTTAAAATGCACATCGTTGAGCGCCCTTTCAATGTCAACACTTGCAATAAGATTTAAAGTGTGTGCTGAACAGGAATGATGTTTAGGTAAGTATATAATACTATCATTATTATTTAGATTTTCAAATAAATCAAATAATGGCAGAGGAACTATTTCATCATCCGATTTCTCTCCTTGTTCATATACTCTAATAAATTTTTAATAAATATATTATATAATTTATTTACTTGAAGGCTTTAATATAATTTCTAGCATTATCTGTAATGCATTTGGTCACTTTATTTTAAATCCTATATGTGGTAATAATTTCAAAGATTATTTTTGCTAGATAATCATATGTGTTTCTGGTTTAGCCTTCTACAAGCTAAGCAGGCTGAGACCCTCTCAAGAGTGTCTGGGTGTAGCCAGTGTACCGTCATCCCTAAATAAGAACTTTTTAAAAAGACAATATTATTAATCTCTAAAATATATATTTTATATACCGATGATAAGCTGACCAAGAATCCACAGTTGTACAGACAATTTTGGGTTACTCAACAAATCAACTAATTTATTTGAAATGGTGTCATATGCTTTCTTAATTTTTAATACTAAGGTAGGCCTAGACATTACATTTTTAGTTGGTTGCAATTTTTTGATAATATTAATAAATGCATTGCTTTCTACAATTGAAAAATTCTTCAATTACAAAATTAAAGACTAATTCATCAACAGTTGATTGTGCTATATTTATTTTTGATGTAGATGGATTCTGCATCTCAATGAGTGTGTTGATTGGTTTCAATTTTTTTTTTTATTGCTCAAATTTTGATTGATTTCTTTCATTCGTGAAGAATGTATAGTCTATAAATTTTTAATTAAAATATATTAATTCCTGAATTTTTTATTAATAATAAATAGCTTTTTCAATAATTCAAGATTTTTTAAAAATTTAATTGCATTTTTTAATCGCTCATTAAGCTTATTGTCAAGGAAAACATTAAAAATTGAAATTATAATTGCCAGGGATAATTTTTCAATTTCTTATCTTTTTCAGAATTCAGAATTATCATTTAAAAAGGAATCAGGAAAAATATTTAGGTTTAGTTCTCTAAAACAATATTGCTTCATCGTTTTAATTCCAATATTAAATGATCACATGGTTTAAATTAATAATTATATGAGCTAAAATATTAAATAACAGGGGGGAGGGGCTATAAAGATATATTGTAAATATTTTCTGGCATATAGAGCCAAGGATAGAGAAAAAATTTGGTCTATATATTGAAAGATATTTTTTGAAAAACAATTATAAATTTAATAATATAATTTATATTGTTAAACAAATTAGATAGTTTTAAAATTTTTTATTTTTTTAATATAATTTTTAATTTAAATGAAAAAATATTAAAAACCTATTTAAGAAATAGCACTGGTGAAAACCATTTGAATGGATTAATCCTATTAAATTTTTTTAAGGAGATTATTCTAGATAAAAATTTGATTCAAGATAAGTAGCCAAATCTCAAAGAAAAGTACTATCTTTATAAATTTATAATATGTTCTTAGTCATAAAATTTATATATTTTTATATTATAATATTTTTAATAAAATATTAAAATATTGGTATTGGTTAAAATATTAAATTGAGTTTTTTAAACAATATCTTCTATTTCTTGTTTTAGTATTGCTATTAGTTTAACTTAAAATTGTTAATAAATTTTATAAATATTTTAAAAAACTTTGTTTAAATAAATATGTATTTTAAAATAAATATATAAGTGGAACAGTGGTGTAGCCAGGATTTATCCAATAACAAAATTTTACAGAGGATTCTATAGATTTTATTTATTATTAAAATACTTTAGTATATATAACATCCCTTTATTTAACAATGTATTTATTTTAATAATAATATACAATAAAATATATTTGAACTGTATAAATTTTATTCAGATTATTATAAAAAAAATTTATTGTAAATAACTGTATTTAAAAAAATATAATATAAGTAATTTACAAATTATTATATTATCAAAAATAACTCTTATTATTAATCTTGGATTTTTAATGTTGGTTCTCAACCCTATACTATACTATAATTTCATTGCTTATATTTTAATTTCATGATTAAGCTTTTCAAAATATTATGAAAGAATAATATAATATTAAGGTAATGTTTAAAATAATGATATATTAATTCATCTTTTTACTTTCAAGTGTTTCTTTAAACTAGAACTACTGGACATTGATATTGAAATATTTGCGTTGGGACATAATTTACATTTACAAAGTGTAGACATGGTATTCTTAATTTTCTTTGTGTAAAATATGTTTCAAATTGGGGCCAGGGAAGGGTTAAATCATCTTCATCTGAAGAAGTAATTACTATGGACATAATATTCTTAAAATAATATAAATAGAGTTATATCATTATTAACAACATTTACTTTAGATTTTGATTGAATATTAATTTCGACTAAAAATTTAACCGCGAGAATTTAAAATAAAAAGAAAATATGGTTAATATGAATTAAAAACTCGGTTAAATTATTTATATTAAAAATTAAAAAAAAATAAAAGTAAATTTATAGTACAATATATGTTTTTTTCGTAATATTTTGTAAGAAAAATATAAAGTAACGAGTAACGTTTTGCGTTATCGTTACTCAAAAAAAAGAAACGCGTTACCGTTACTCGTTACCTCTAGAAGAAGGTAACGAATGGCGTTCCTTTTCTTCAAAAATAGTAACGTCGTTAGTAACGGCGTTACTTTTTTGACGTTACTTTACAGCACTAGATATTTAACATTTTAGCTTTACATTTAAGAAAGAAAGAAGGAAAGAAACATATATAAAAAATTATAAGTTCAAAGAAAATTTAAAATCAATGTTACTTTTCTCATGTATATGAATAGTAAGATTATATTTAATTCAAAAAGCAAATGACCATCATTTTTTGGTGTTGCTTCAGAATTAATTTCGCCTAGTTTGAGTCAGTCAGACTTTGTCATTGTTTTTATATTTCCTTATCAGTAAGATTATACTTAATATAAACTTAGAGCTAGCTAAATAACCATGATTGTGATAATGTTTAAATTAGAATTGATTTAAGCTTAGTTTGAGTAAGTCAGACATTGCCATTGTTTTAATGATACATTTCATTAACGCATAATATACAAACTTTAACCATTTTACAAATAGCTTATAACAAATTTAGAGGTTTAGCTAGTAGTGCTGTTAAACGGCCTGATTAAATCAATTTCTAAACGGCCCAATTATGATTTTAACCGATATAATAATATGTAAATCTGGAGATGATCATAGATGAAAAAAATGTTTGAACCCTCTATTAGCCAAATCTCAAAGTCTACATAATTTTATTTTGGCTAAAATCTTAATAGGATCATGTATAAAAATAACCAAATCGGGTCGTTTTAGCTAGTTTACATAGAATATATTTTCAAATTTTTAAATATAATCATATTTTCCTTCAATTCTGCCTACTTTTTTATTCTCTCCTTATTTTAGATTGATTTTTTTTTCAAAGCTTAATTTTTTCTCTCATATTCGTTACATTTAAATCCCTCCCATCCTCATTTTAAAGCATGTGCTTCCGGTCACCTTTATATATCTATAAATTTTGGCATTTTCCCATTATGCCTGTATATAGATTCAATCAAGTATAATGTGTGGTTGATAAAATTTAAAACTTAGCATAATATTCCTTATATAATATTTCTACTAAACTCTAATAATAGATGATCATAAGTGTTATACTTAAAAAAATTAAAAGTATATCGGATTATGACTTAAGAGTATCATATTAAATAGCATAATATTCCTTATATAATATTTCTACTAAACTCTAATAATAGATGATCATAAGTGTTATACTTAAAAAAATTAAAAGTATATCGGATTATGACTTAAGAGTATCATATTACATTAGAGATGAGATTTTAGTATCATGTATTATGTATAGTTGATAATATCTATTTACAAGTATATTCAACAATCAATTTACATCTTTATAATTTGTATTAAGAAGTCAAAAGCAGCTATAATTAATATCAATTTATATGATTTCTATTCAATGTAAAATAGAAAAACCCAAAACTAATAAATGTGTTAAAAAGGAATAGAGGGAGAGATATGGGCTGTCGCCATTATTATATTGACACCAAGGACAAATGATGAAAGGATTTAAATTGGAAAACCATGTAAAATGCTGCTACGATCTCCATTAAGACTCAATGATTGTGATCTCGATTTTAAATTACGTAATTAATTTTAACTCATCAACTATCGAACAAACTTGGAGTCATGAATAACAAAGTATCAAAATTTCTTATATAATTTGATTTTCTTTATTTATGAAGATATTTTTCAAGTATAATATTCTTATCAAAATAAATAATATTCAATACCTCAAGGTTCGGTATTAGATTTTTAGATATTTTAAAATAGTTTAATATATTTTCTTCTAATATATTATTAAATCTGTTTTTTTCTCATTTTAATTAAATTATAAATAAATACCGTTTAAATTAATTTTTTCAATTAAAGAAATATTACTTATATCAAAATTTTAGATTTTTCACAATGAAAATAGACTAAATTATTAAATTAAATAATTGCCAATTAATCTTCAATTTCTGATCAAAATATATTAACAATTTTGAATATAATAAATATTTACTTAGCAAATAATAATTTTATAATATTAAAAATGAAATTAACTAACGATTATAAAAATATATCGCAAATATTTTTATCCAAAAACAAACAACTGAATAAAAAAAAGTAATTAAGAGATCACCTTTTTTAAAATGCTATTTGGAACCATGAATAGCAATGCAATTACTTTGATGAAAAGCCATCGTAATAGTCTGTCGAAATAGAAAGAGCTTCATTATGATCGCCACCTATTTGGCCAAATTTTCTTTCTATTAATGTTATAAATTTTAGGAATTCTTTACCAAAAACACCAATAGTATTGATGACAAGTGAGATATATTCTATTAAAGATGTTTGAATATAAGATTTCTGACGAATTAATAGCTGAGGCATTTCCATTGAAGAGTGCTAAAATATCGATGCATGTTTAATTCAAAGTAACCGGAAGACCAAAGGTTTAGGGTATTAGACAGATTCCATCGTGTCGTTTTTGCTTAAGCATAAATGATTGGGTTCTAGGGTATTCGGTTTATATAAGTTATTTCATGTTTGCATGCCGCGGAAGATGATCCTCGTAAAGAATAATTAATACATTTAGAGGTAACTAATCACAGCCAAGGCGAAGCAAAATAGTTAGAAGAAGAACGAATTTTTTTATGGAATAACCGATAGCTATTAGTAGCCTGATTTAGAATTCAAAATAGCTTGATGAGACATAGTTTTAATTATTCATTCGAGAAGAGATGGAACTAGTGGAATATGCCGAGCTTTTTGAGATGCGGGTTCTGCTAATGCCAGGTTAGCAATTGCTTACTTAGATGTTGAATAACACTTTCTAGATCAAGATAGGACTTGTATTAAACTTTGACTGCAATATCTTGGAGGAGATAAAAGCAGCAACAAAGAGGAGGGATAAATAAAACTGTCATATACATCTTTTGTTTTGAGAGATATTTATATTTTTGTATAGTTTTTTTGATTGACAATAATATTTTTTCTTATTTTCATTTTTAAGAATCTTTTTTTTTGAAGATCATTTTCTATAATATTATTTTTTTCCCTCAAATTATATAAAAGATAAAAGGAAAATATTTAATAAAGAAATATTATCTCTAAGCGAAATCATAAGACCACAAATCCAAAAAAAATAACGGTCCAATCGTACCATTTTACATGGTAGAGTCATAGAGCCAGATTTAATTAAATATTTATTTTTAAAATAATTCATTCGGAGATTGTGGAATGTGCATAATTCAAAAGGAATTAAGATTACTGTAGCAATACTTATAAATTAAGTTTAATGATAACTTAAACTATATATTAATACGACTAATAAATGTCTTGTATTCAATTTTTTCTTTATCATATCTATGATTGTTGTAAGAAGCGAAAATTAAAATGAATTATCATAAAATCAATTATCGATTTTGATGCTAGAAATAATTTTCAAATGCAGAAAACAAGAACCATAGACAAATCAAGTATAATGTGGTTGATATAATTAAATTTAGCATACTATTTCTAATACAATATTTCTAGCATTTCTTTCATTTATTTCAGATTTGGAAGAAAATAAATCTGAATGAATTGTACTGGGCGAATTAAACTTCCCATTTAGCTAGACAAAATGATGTGAACCTGCGATCCAATTTATGAAGCCTATAACAAATAAGCCAGGATATACAAAACGGGCCTATCCGATCAAACCAATCATTGGCTGGGTTGTGGTGGTGCACGCCTGTAATTCAGCTTTTGAAAGCCTATAATGAGTTGGAGTAGATCGAGGTTAGGGTTCCGTTGGTTGACTCATTTGGCGGAGCGTGTTCGTGTACTAGTTAAATCCCGATGCAAGAATTCAATAGTAGGATCGTATTATAATATGGGCTTAAGGATGATAATTTGAACGCGTAATTCAATCTTAAATATCAATGTTAATATTATATTGAAAGTGTTTTAAATATAGATATTATGATTTTAATTCATTTAATTTAAATATTATCTTAAGACAAATGGTAATGGCGATTCACAGGGCAAATTATATCAGCTTCATAGGCAGCCTTATCCCTCAAGATGACTAGAATATATTAATTTTATATTAATAAAAAAATAAAAGGAAAAAAAGAAAAAAAGAAAAAAAAAGAAAAAAAAGAAATAAAAGAAAAAAAAATGAAAATAAAGAAAAAAAAGAAAAAAAAGAAAAAAAAATTTTAAAAAAAAGAAGAAAAAATTTAAAAAAAAAGAAGAAAAAATTTAAAAAAAAAGAAAAGAAAAAATATGTATATTATGATTCTAATTTAATTATTATCTTATGACAAAGACTGGTGACGATTCACAGGGCAAATAACATCATCTTCATAGGCAAGCTCATCCCTCAAGATGATTAGAATATACTAATTGTTTTGTTTTGTTTTGCTTTTTTTTATTTTCACTTTTTGTTTTTGTTTTTTTTATTTTTTAATTTATTTTTAATTTTGATATGTGTTTTCTCTTTGATTTTTCTTAATTTTTATATTTTAATTTATATATATATTTTCACTTATTATTTTTAAAGTATTTTAATGTTATATATATTTTTTTAAAAATTTAATCTTTAGAAAAAATATATAATTTTGTAATTGATGTTAAAAAAAATAAATATAAAAAAATATAAAAAATAAAAAAAAAGAAAAAAAAAGAAAAAAAGAAAAAAAAGAAAAAAAAAGAAAAAAAAGAATAAAAAGAAAAAAAAAGAAAAAAAAATTTAAAAAAAAGAAAGAAAAAATTTAAAAAAAAGAAAAGAAATATTATGATTTTAATTCTAATTTAATTATTATCTTATGACAAAGACTGGTAACGATTCACAGGGCAAATAACATCAGCTTCATAGGCAACCCATCCCTCGAGATGATTAGAATATATTAATTGTTTTGTTTTGTTTTGTTTTGTTTTTTTTTATTTTATTTTATTTTATTTTTATTTTTATTTTTATTTTTATTTTTATTTTTATTTTTATTTTGATTTTTGTTTTTGTTTTTGTTTTTTTTATTTTTTAATTTATTTTTAATTTTTATATGTTAATTTTTATATACATCTTATAATCTCTGGAAATATTGTACCTTGGGGTTCACTATCTCGTATATATCGCTTTGTAAAATCTCAAATATTTAACATGAACTTTCAAGAAAACCTCAGTAAACTATAGTACATCCGAATATATTTTTCTCTAATGAAGTAAATTCAAATACCAGATTATGCCCTGTCTCAGCCAAACGAAATTGATTACGATGATAAAGGTAAGGGCATCTAAAATAATTTCGGCAATGAAGTTTACTCCTCTATAAAATTAATGACTTTCGATTAGAGTCGGAATAGAATTAACAAAACATATATCAACATCCTTAAAGTGTCTCGCAATTCCTTGGAAGTTTTGAATCTTGCGATCAACAAAATAATTGAATATCCCGCTCATTGTGAATTTTCCAATCTGAATTATATTTGTCACTCAATAAGATAGTAGCCCTTAATATAGATTCATTAGAAGGAAGTAAGGATCGACTCGAGTTTGTGGAAATGAGTGGTAAAATTTGATGTAAGTACATTTATATATATATCAGAGACCTGCAGAAGTGCCATTTGCATGGCGGCGCCTAGATTAAAAAAAAAAATTTTACATTTATTTTTAATAACTAATAATGGCGATTCATAATATTTGGTTTTAAAATGTTAGGACGGGAATATAACTAAGCCTTCCCA
The DNA here is from genome assembly GCF_954871325.1 of Gordionus sp. m RMFG-2023. Lineage (NCBI taxonomy): Eukaryota > Metazoa > Nematomorpha > Gordioida > Chordodea > Parachordodidae > Gordionus > Gordionus sp. m RMFG-2023. The sequence goes on along the minus strand of NC_088776.1, from coordinate 149,347 downwards.
TCATCTCCACAAAACTCAAAAGCACATCTAATATAGAATATTATTACTTTCTAAAAAAAGAATATAAAATTAATAAACTTTACAAAAATTATTTTAGCATTAATGTATTTGGAAAAAAAAAGCAATATTTATCTTTAAAAAAATAAAAAGGAAACTAAAGAAGGAGAATAGAGGGTTTAGATTATGAATTCGATTATAAACTCTTGTTTATTGGATAGATTTTTCTTTGTTATGAGCATGTTCAAAATTCAAAATCTTATTCGCAATTAGAGTGATGATATGTTGCTATCATTGCAGTCGCCCAGTAATTCCTCTATTGCTCATAGATTTATTAGAAGGAAGTAAGGATCGACTCGAGTTTGTGGGAGTGGTAAAATTTGATGTAAGTACATTTATATATATATCAGAGACCTGCAGAAGTGCCATTTGCATGGCGGCCTAGATTTAAAAAAAAAATTTTACATTTATTTTTAATAACTAATAATGGCGATTCATAATATTTGGTTTTAAAATGTTAGGACGGGATTATTAAAAATTTTTTTTTAGATCCGACTCGGTTCGTTAAAAAATTTAATGAAAATATAAAAAGCTTTTCAAATATAAAAATAAAGATTTTCAAAAACATTTGCAAACATAATTTATTAATATAATTTGTGTTATTTTTTTCTAAATTTGATAGAAATAAGATCTTATAAAAAGCTTGTCCTATATAGGTACTTTTTTCCAATATTTAACTTTAAATAAATATAAAATAAAAAAAGGTTAAGACAAAATTCACATGCAACAATGTACTCTAGGTAATAGACTCAAAGCTATGCGAAAGGCCTTTAGTAGATATGTGCATTAGGGGAATGACTGGGCGACTGCAATGATAGCAACATATCATCACTCTAATTGCGAATAAGATTTTGAATTTTGAACATGCTCATAACAAAGGAAAAATCTATCCAATAAACAAGAGTTTATAATCGAATTCATAATGTAAACCCTCTATTCTCCTTCTTTAGTTTCCTTTTTATTTTTTTAAAGATAAATATTGCTTTTTTTTTCCAAATACATTAATGCTAAAATAATTTTTGTAAAGTTTATTAATTTTATAATTTTTTTTTAGAAAGTAATAATATTCTACATTAGATGTGCTTTTGAGTTTTGTGGAGATGATGGGAAGGCTTAGTTATATATAAATAAAGCGAATATGTTATATTTATATATTTTATTTATTATAATCTACCTTTAAATATTTTAGGCTAATATATTATTAAATCTGTCCCGAGGACACTTAACACCTTATACTCTCTGAAAATATTGGACCTTGGTGTTTTACTATCTCGCAACTTAGATTAAAACTACTACATTGCATTGTAAAATGTCAAAAATTTAAGACTCAACATGAACGGCGTCATTTCGATATCAGAAGAAAACCTCAGTAAATTATACAAATCCGAAAATATTTGTCTCTAATGAAGTAAATTATTAAAATACCAGATCATGCCCTGTATCAGCCTAACAAAATTGATTACGATGATGAAGGTAATATCATCTAAAATAATTTTGGCAATGAAGTTTACTCTGCCTCTATAAAACTAATGACTTTCGATTAGAGTCGGAATAGAATTAACAAAACCTATATCAACATCCTTAAATCCTTGGAAGTTTTGAATCTAGCGATCAATAATATATTTGAATATCCCGCTCAGTGTGAATTTTCCAATTTGAATTATATTTGTCACTCAATAATATAGCAGCCCTTAATACAGACTCATTAGAAGGAAGTAAGGATCGACTCGAGTTTTTGGAAATGAGTGGTAAAATTAGATGTAAGTACATTACTTTATATATATATATATATATCAAAGACCTGCAGAGGTGGCATTTACACGCGGCCTAGATTCAAAAAAAAAATATTACATTTATTTTTAATAACTAATAATGGCGATTCATAATATTTGGTTTTGAAATGTTAGTACAGGATTATTTATAAATTTTTTTTTATGCCTAACCCGGTTCGCTAACAAATTTAATGAAAATATATAAAGCTTTTCAAATATAAAAATAAATATTTTCAAAAATATTTGCAAACATAATTATTAATATAATTTGTGTTATTTTTTTAAATTTGATAGAAATAAGATCTAATAGAAAGCTTGTATTTTATAGGTACTTTTTGCCATTATTTAACCTTTTGTAAATATAAAATAAAAATAGGTTACGACAAAGTTCATCACCAATAAAGGATTCTAAGCAATTCAAAGGGCCTTTAGTAATCCATGCAATATAAAAATGGCTTGGCGACTGCAATGATAGCAACATATCACCTCTCTAATCGTTAATAGTGAGATTTCGCACTTGGAGCAATGTTAATAGAAATGAAATATCAAATGTTCATAGCAAAGGAAAAATCTATCCAATCAATACAAGCAGTTTATAAACGAATTCATAATGTATACCCTTTTCTATTCTCCTTCTTTCGTTTTTATTATTTTTAAGGTAGATTAATATTGCTTTTTTTCAAGTATATTAATGGTAAAATATTTTTGTAAAAGTGATTAATTTTCTAATTTTTTTTATAGAGTAAAAAATAGTCTATATTTGATGTACTTTTGAGTTTTGTGGAGATGATGGGTAGGCTTAGCTATATGCCCTATATTTTTAATAGAAAAAAAATTGAATCATCCTGCTTTAATCTCTTTATTAATAATTGCACTTATCAGAATAATAATTTTTATTTTATAGGAAAGGTTGACCAAATGTCATTTTATATTTATTTATTCATTTAATATTGAAGTATTTTGCTAATTAAAATCCTATTTAATATAATTCAAGTGAATATCCTATATTTATAGTTTATTTTATTTATTATTAAATAATTTACAATTAAATATTTCAGACAAATAAATTATAATCACGTTTACCATATATTGTTTCAAAATTTATATATAATAGAAGATATAGGATATTTAATATAACAAATTGGGCATTTTATAATTAATATGAACATCTTCAACTTAAATTTCTTACTATAAATTTCTTTCAATGCCTCTAATTAAAATTCTGCTCTGACTTTTTTTGATGTTTTTGGTTTGATTTTGATACATTGTGTTCTTTTCTGTTCAGATTTGCTTTGGTCTATTCTATTCTTTTTTTGTTCAGTTCTATTGTTCTAATCTGTATTTACATTTCACCTATTTTTCTTTCCAATAGGATTACATTGTGTTATGATATGTATATTTTTACATTTACCTTTAATTAATTTCCAGATGGCTACAAATTCTCTTTATCATCTAGAATTGTTTTTAATTATAGACATTGAAAGTGATCTATGGGAAGAAATTCAATTTCAAGATGACCCTTCATATTATAATTGTAAAATAATGCCCAGTATGTTATATTAAATCCCATAATAGAGATCCAAACCGAGCCTTACCAGCTTCTAAACCGAACTTTAGCTGAACCTTAATCGAAATTTTAACCCAAAAATATTTCGAATCTGAATCTAGGCGAAACAGTTATAATTTTCTATCTGAACAAGAACCGTTGAATTTTTTTTCTGAACAACGGACCCTATTTTAATTTTAAATAAAATTTTTTAAATATCTAGGTAGAGCTTTTCCGAACAGCATATTTCCGAGTCAGACCTTTCTAAACCGAAAATTTTGAAACGGAGCTTTGCGAGTCCGGCTCCAGGCCTGGCTTTTCCTGGCCTGGCCTTTTATGGCCTGGTCTTTCGCGGCGAGGCCTTTCTTGGCCTGGTCTTTTATGGAACTACCTTCAATTATATTAATTTTGTAAATTTATATATGTAAACATGATAATGATTTATCTGTAATATTTAATTGTATATTATTATATAATAAAGAGGGTAAGCTATAAATATAGTATATTCACTCGTATAAAATTAGGTAGGAATATTATTAGTAGGGTACTTCAATTAAACTGCATCAACCTAATTTTATTTAATAAACCCGATCAATACAATATTGAATAGATTATATTATATAATCTTTTATTATAATTAACGAGAGGAGATTGTGAAAAATCTCGAATATATTATCATGGGAATTTTGAGCTTGAATTGATGTCTCTTATAAAGTCCGTTCTCCTGAGCACAAAGGATAAATACAAAATTGAATAGATTATATTATATAATCTTTTATTATAATTAACGAGAGGAGATTCCGAATATTCTCGAATATATTATCATGGGAATTTCAAGCTTGAATTGATGTCTCTTATAGAATCCGTTCTCCTGAGCACAAAGTAGAACTGGGGACCTACATAAAGATAGTTTTCCTTGAAGTTTGGAATGTAAACAATTACTTTTGATAATTCATTTAATACATACGTGGGGCATAGCCACGTTATTCAATCCCATTAACTTGACTCTCCAAAATTACGGTGATACATATCCAACCAGCAAAAATTATATATTCTTTTGTTATAATATAACCAGTAGATAATTTAATCTCTTTTTATAATTATTAATATTATCTGATCAGAGTAATAATTTTTATTATATAGTAAGTATTTTGCTAATTAAAATCCTATTTAATATAATTCAAGCGAATATCCTATATTTATAGTTTATTTTATTTATTATTAAATAATCTACAATTAAATATTTCAGGCAAATAAATTATAATCACGTTTACTATATACTATTACTAAATTAATATATAAATGTAGAAATGGGATTTAATGTAACACATTGGGCATTTTATAATTAATATGAACATCTTCAACTTAAATTTCTTATGATAAATCTCTTTCAATGACTCTAATTAAAATCGATTATAAAGAAATTTATAACGCACAAGTGCGTGATTCTTCTCTGACCTTTACTGATTTTTCGCTTCAGTTTTTCGGTTTTATTTTGATCTATTCTGTTTTTTTCTAATCTGTTTTGTTTTTTGTTCTGTTCTATTTTTGATTTTTCTTTACATTTCACTTTATTTTTCTTTCCTGTGGGGTTGTATTGTGATCTGTTATGTATTTTCTTCTATTTACCATTATTTAATTTCTAGATGGCTTCGAATTATTTTTATCATCTAGAATTGCTTTTAATTAGAGATATTGAAAGTGATCTATGGGAAAAGATTCAATTTCAAGATGACCCTTCATATTTTAATGTTGTCAATTAATGCCCAGCATGTTATATTAAATCCTATAATAGAAATCCACATCGAGCCTAAACCGCTCCTGAACCGAACCTTAACTGATTTCGAATCTGAATCGAGACCAAACCGTTATTATTTTCTATCCGAACAAACTGAACCGTTAAATTTTTTTCTGAACAACGGACCGTTTTTTTAATTTTAAATATAACCGAGCCGGGTCTTTTCTAACCTAAACTTTCCTAACCGGAGCTTTCCGAGCCCGGTTCAAACCTGGTCTGGCCTGACCTTGGTTTACTTGGGCTGGCCTTTCCTGGCCGGGCCTTTCCTGGCCGGGCCTTTCCTGGCCGGGCCTTTCCTGGCCGGGCCTTTCCTGGCCGGGCCTTTCCTGGCCGGGCCTTTCTTGCCATAGCCTTTCCTGGACTGGCCTGGCCTTTCCTGGCCTGGCCTTTCCTGGCCTGGCTTTTCCAGGCCTGGCTTCTCCTGGCTTGGCCTTTCCTGGAACTACTATTATTATTAATTTTGTAAATTTATATATATAAACGTGATAATGATTTATCTGTAATATTTAATTGTATATTATTTTATAATAAAGAGGGTAAGCTATAAATATAGTATATTCACTCGTATAAAATTAGGTAGGAATATTATTAGTAGGGTACTTCAATTAAACTGCAGCAACCTAATTATATTTAATAAACCCGATCAATGCAAAATTGAATAGAATAATTAATAATCTTTTATTATAATTAACGAGAGGAGATTCCGAATAATCTAGAATATATTATCATGGGAATAGTCAAGCTTGAATTGATGTTTCTTATAGAATCCTTTCTCCTGAGCACAAAGTAGACCTGGGGACCTACATAAAGATAGTTTTCCTTGAAGTTGGGAATGTAAACAATTACTTTTGAAAATTTATTTAATACATACGTGGGGCATAGCCACGTTTTGATTCAATCGCATTTGTACTTGACTCTCCAAAATTACGGTGATACATATCCAACCAGCAAAAATTATATATTCTTTTGTTATTATAATATAACTAGTAGATAATTTATCTCTTTTTATAATTATTAATATTACCTGATCAGAGTAATAATTTTTATTATATAATAAAGTATTTTGCTAATTAAAATCCTATTTAATATAATTCAAGCGAATATCCTATATTTATAGTTTATTTTATTTATTATTAAATAATCTACAATTAAATATTTCAGGCAAATAAATTATAATCACGTTTACTATATACTATTACTAAATTAATATATAAATGTAGATATGGGATTTAATGTAACACATTGGGCATTTTATAATTAATATGAACATCTTCAACTTAAATTTCTTATGATAAATCTCTTTCAATGACTCTAATTAAAATCGATTATAAAGAAATTTTATAACCCACAAGTGCCTGATTCTTCTCTGACCTTTACTAATCTTTCGCTTCAGTTTTTCGTTTATATTTTGATATTATCTGCTATTTTTTTTTCTATTCTGTTTTTTTTGTTCTGTTCTATTTTGTTCTGATACATTTCACTTTTTTTATATTTCCTATATTGTTGTATTGTGATCTGTTATGTATCTTCTTCCATTTACCATTATTTAATTTCCAGATGGCTTCGAAATATTGTTATCTTCTAGAATTGTTTTTAATTAGAGACATTGAAAGTGATCTGTGGGAAGAAATTCAATTTCAAGATGACCCTTCATTTTAATGTTGTCAATTAATGCCCGGCATGTTATATTAAATCCTATAATAGGAATCCAAACCGAGCCTAAACCGCTCCTAAACCGAACTTTAACTGAACCTAAACCAAAATTTGAACCCGATATTATTTCTAACCTGAATCTAGGCGAAACCGTTATTATCTTGTCTCCGAATAAACTGAACCGTTAAATTTTTTTTCTAACGGGCCCTATTTTAATTTTTAAAATATCCGAGCCAGGCCTAAAATAAATTTTAAATATCCGAGTAGAAGTTGTCCGAACCGGATCCTAACCGGGCCTTTCCAAACCGAAACCTTTCAAACTGGAACTTTCCGATCCTAGCGTTCCAACCCCGTCTCCGGGCCTTTCCTGACTGGGTCTTTCCTGGCCGAGCTTTTCCTGGCTGGGCCTTTCCTGACCGGTCCTTTCCTTGCCGGGCCTTCCTGGCCGGGCCTTTCCTGGCCGGGCCTTTCCTGGCCGGGCCTTTCCTGGCCGGGCCTTTCCTGGCCGGGCCTTTCCTGGCCGGGCCTTTCCTGGCCGGGCCTTTCCTGGCCGGGCCTTTCCTGGCCGGGCCTTTCCTGGCCGGGCCTTTCCTGCCTGGGCCTTTCCTGGCCGGGCCTTTCCTTGCCGGGCCTTTCCTGGCCGGGCTTTTCCTGGCCGGGCCTTTCCTGGCCGGGCCTTTCTTGGCCGGGCCTTTCCTGGCTGGGCCTTTCCTGGCCTGAACTTTCCATGCCTGACCTTTCCAGGCCTGGCCTTTTCTGGAACTACCTTTATTATATTTATTTTGTAAATCTGTATATGTAAACGTGATAATGATTTATCTGTAATATTTAATTATATATTATTATATAATAATGAGGGTAAGCTATAAATATAGGATATTCACTCGAATAAAATTAGGTAGGAATATTATTAGTAAGGTACTTCAACTAAACTTCATGGACCTAATTTATTGGATAAACCCGGAGCAAACTATAAAAATTGAATAGGAGGACCTACCTGAGTCTAAAAAAAATTATATATCAGCTAGATCTTCGCCCGGACCATAATAGGGTGACTGACCCAGGCCCGTTGTCATGAGCAATATGATTTTTAAATGGGCGGGCGGATTCTCTGTGGGGTCTGTCCTCTTGTTCAATATTTTATGTGTCAGGTTTACCCAAAAAAGTTAGGTTCACGTACTATATTTGTTAGCCTAGTAATAGTTTTAGATCGCGAGCCATGGGCAGTCATCCTATGCAGGTTATCTAAGTATTATACGCATATGGCACTACCAACCCAGAAATTTTTTCATAAATTTTAAAGAGATAATCACAATTATTAATTAAGCCATTATTTATATTTTTAAAGCTAGCTAATTGTTAATAAGTAATATTGCGTATAAACAGCTTACTCATCAAAATTTACAAGACTTCGTTGAATTTTTACTTTGTAGCTATATCTACATATCTTAATTATACACTTTAATTTAATGATTTAAATATTAAGTATTCTTACAATTTGTGCATTATTATTTCTACCTTAGAATATTTGATAACATAATGCTCTTTTATAACTATACTTATCTATGTTCTCTTTCTAACATAATAACAATGCTTTTTTACACTAATGCTAATCTATGTTCGTATTTGTAATATAAACTTTTGCTTGTGTTTGGAATCCTTTGTTAAAATATTTCGCACAATAATAAATATATTGTGTTAATATTTAAATTTTATATGTACTCACACTTATTAATTAAATTTTTCAAAAAAAATATATAATTTGTAATTGATGTTAAAAAAAAGAAAAAAAAAGAAAAAAAAAGAAAAAAAAAGAAAAAAAAGAAAATAAAAGAAAAAAAAAAGAAAAAAAAGAAAAAAAAAGAAAAAAAAGAAAAAAAAAGAAAAAAAAATTTATAAAAAGAGAAGAATGTCTCAGCCTAACGAAACTGATTACCATGATAAAGGTAAGGGCATCTAAAATAATTTCTGCAATGAAGTTTACTCTGCCTCTATAAAACTAAATACTCTCGATTAGAGTCGGAATAGAATTAATAAAACCTATATCAACATCCTTAAATCCTTGGAAGTTTTGAATCTAGCGATCAACAAAATATTTGTATATCCCGCTCAGTGTGAATTTTCCAATCTGAATTATATTTGTCACTCAATAATATAGCAGCTCTTAATACATATTCATTAGAAGGAAGTAAGGATCGACTCGAGTTTGTGCAAATGAGTGGTAAAATTTGATGTAAGTACATTACATTATATATATCAGAGACCTGCAGAGATGCCATTTACACGGCGGCCTAGATTAAAAAAAAATATTACATTTATTTTTAATAACTAATAATGGCGATTCATAATATTTTATTTTAAAATGTTAGGGGATTATTTAAATTTTTTTTAAGGTCCGACCAGGTTTGCTAAGAAATTTAATGAAAATATATAAAGCTTTTCAAATATAAATAAAGATTTTAAAGAAAATTTGCACCCATAATTTATTAATATAATTTGTTTTAAAAATTTGAGAGAAATAAGATCTTATAAAAGCTTGTATTATATAGGTACTTTACGATATATTTTCTTTTTAAATATAAAATAAAAAAAGGTTAAGACAAATTTCACATGCAACAATGGACACTATGTAATAGCCTCAAATCTATGTGAAAGGCTTTTAGTAGATATATGCAAAATTGAATAACTGGGCAACTGCAATGATAGGAACATATCACTCTAATTGCGAATAAAATGAGATTTCGGAATTGGAACATGCTCATAACAAAGGAAAAATCTATATCCAATAAATACATGCAGTTTATAATCGAATTCATAATGTAAACCATCTATTCTTTCGTTACTTTTTATTTTTTTTAAGATAAATATTGCTTTTTTTCAAATACATTATTGGTAAAAAAATTTTCGTAAAGTTTATTAATTTTCTAAATTTTTTTTAGAAAGGAATAATATTCTACATTAGATATGTATTTGAGTTTTGTGGAGATGATGGGAAGGCTTAGTTATACACCCTATATTTTTTATAGAAAAAAATTTAATCAACCTACTTTAATTCCTTATTATTATTAATAATTGCACTTATCAGAATTATAGTTTTATTTTATAGTAATCCAAATACCATTTAATATTAATTAATTAATTTATTTAATATAACTGAAGTATTTTGCTAATAAAAATCTTATTTAATATAAATAAAGCTAATATGTTATATTTATAGTTTATTTTATTTATTATAATCTAAAATATTTCAGGCAAATAAATTATTAAATCTGTCCCGAAGACACTTAACATAATCTCTGGAAATATTGGACCTTGGGTATCTCGCAATTCAGATTAAAATACTAAATTGCATTGTAAAATGTCAAAAATTTAAGACTCAACATGAACGGCCTCATTTCGATATCAGAAGAAAACCTCAGTAAACTATACACATCCGAAAATATTTGTCTCTAATTAAGTAAATTATTGAAATACCAGATTTTGCCCTGTCTCAGCCTAACAAAATTGATACGATGGTAATGGTAAGGGCATCTAAAATAATTTCGGCAATGAAGTTTACTCTGCCTCTATAAAACTAATGACTTTCGATTAGAGTCGGAATAAAATTAACAAAACCTATATCAACATCCTTAAATCCTTGGAAGTTTTGAATCTAGCGATCAATAATATATTTGAATATCCCGCTCAGTGTGAATTTTCCAATCTGAATTATATTTGTCAGTCAATAATATAGCAGCCCTTAATACAGATTCATTAGAAGTAAGTAAGGATCGACTCGAGTTTTTGGAAATGATTGGTAAAATTTGATGTAAGTACATTACTTTATTATATATATCAAAGACCTGCAGAGGTGGCATTTACACGCGGCCTAGATTCAAAAAAAAAATATATTACATTTATTTTTAATAACAAATAATGGCGATTCATAATATTTTATTTTAAAATGTTAGGGGATTATTTAAATATTTTTTAAGGTCCGACCCGGTTTGCTAACAAATTTAATGAAAATATATAAAGCTTTTCAAATATAAAAATAAATATTTCCAAAAATATTTGCAAACATAATTATTAATATAATTTGTGTTATTTTTTTTAAATTTGATAGAAATATGATCTTATAGAAAGCTTGTATATAAGTACTTTTTGCCAATATTTAACTTTTTGTAAATATAAAATAAAAACAGGTTACGACAAAGTTCACATCCAATAAAGGATTCTAATTAATAGACTCTAAGCTATTCAAAGGGCCTTTAGTAATCCATGCAATATAAAAATGGCTTGGCGACTGCAATGATAGCAACATATCACCTCTCTAATCGTTAATAGTGAGATTTCGCACTTGGAGCAATGTTAATAGAAATGAAATATCAAATGTTCATAGCAAAGGAAAAATCTATCCAATCAATACAAGCAGTTTATAAACGAATTCATAATGTATACCCTTTTCTATTCTCCTTCTTTCGTTTTTATTATTTTTAAGGTAGATTAATATTGCTTTTTTTCAAGTATATTAATGGTAAAATATTTTTGTAAAAGTGATTAATTTTCTAATTTTTTTTATAGAGTAAAAAATAGTCTATATTTGATGTACTTTTGAGTTTTGTGGAGATGATGGGTAGGCTTAGCTATATGCCCTATATTTTTAATAGAAAAAAAATTGAATCATCCTGCTTTAATCTCTTTATTAATAATTGCACTTATCAGAATAATAATTTTTATTTTATAGGAAAGGTTGACCAAATGTCATTTTATATTTATTTATTCATTTAATATTGAAGTATTTTGCTAATTAAAATCCTATTTAATATAATTCAAGTGAATATCCTATATTTATAGTTTATTTTATTTATTATTAAATAATTTACAATTAAATATTTCAGACAAATAAATTATAATCACGTTTACCATATATTGTTTCAAAATTTATATATAATAGAAGATATAGGATATTTAATATAACAAATTGGGCATTTTATAATTAATATGAACATCTTCAACTTAAATTTCTTACTATAAATTTCTTTCAATGCCTCTAATTAAAATTCTGCTCTGACTTTTTTTGATGTTTTTGGTTTGATTTTGATACATTGTGTTCTTTTCTGTTCAGATTTGCTTTGGTCTATTCTATTCTTTTTTTGTTCAGTTCTATTGTTCTAATCTGTATTTACATTTCACCTATTTTTCTTTCCAATAGGATTACATTGTGTTATGATATGTATATTTTTACATTTACCTTTAATTAATTTCCAGATGGCTACAAATTCTCTTTATCATCTAGAATTGTTTTTAATTATAGACATTGAAAGTGATCTATGGGAAGAAATTCAATTTCAAGATGACCCTTCATATTATAATTGTAAATATAATGCCCAGTATGTTATATTAAATCCCATAATAGAGATCCAAACCGAGCCTTACCAGCTTCTAAACCGAACTTTAGCTGAACCTTAATCGAAATTTTAACCCGAAAATATTTCGAATCTGAATCTAGGCGAAACAGTTATAATTTTCTATCTGAACAAGAACCGTTGAATTTTTTTTCTGAACAACGGACCCTATTTTAATTTTAAATCGGGCCTAAAAATTTTTTAAATATCTAGGTAGAGCTTTTCCGAACAGCATATTTCCGCGCCAGACTTTTCTAAACCGAAAATTTTGAAACGGAGCTTTCCGAGTCCGACTCCAGGCCTGGCCTTTCCTGGCCTGGCCTTTCCTGGCCTGGCCTTTTATGGCCTGGCCTTTTATGGCCTGGCCTTTTATGGCCTGGTCTTTCGCGGCGAGGCCTTTCTTGGCCTGGTCTTTTATGGAACTACCTTCAATTATATTAATTTTGTAAATTTATATATGTAAACATGATAATGATTTATCTGTAATATTTAATTGTATATTATTATATAATAAAGAGGGTAAGCTATAAATATAGTATATTCACTCGTATAAAATTAGGTAGGAATATTATTAGTAGGGTACTTCAATTAAACTACATCAACCTAATTTTATTTAATAAACCCGATCAATACAATATTGAATAGATTATATTATATAATCTTTTATTATAATTAACGAGAGGAGATTGTGAATAATCTCGAATATATTATCATGGGAATTTTGAGCTTGAATTGATGTCTCTTATAAAGTCCGTTCTCCTGAGCACAAAGGATAAATACAAAATTGAATAGATTATATTATATAATCTTTTATTATAATTAACGAGAGGAGATTCCGAATAATCTCGAATATATTATCATGGGAATTTCAAGCTTGAATTGATGTCTCTTATAGAGTCCGTTCTCCTGAGCACAAAGTAGAACTGGGGACCTACATAAAGATAGTTTTCCTTGAAGTTGGGAATGTAAACAATTACTTTTGATAATTCATTTAATACATACGTGGGGCATAGCCACGTTATTCAATCCCATTTGAACTTGACTCTCCAAAATTACGGTGATACATATGTAACCAGCAAAGATTATATATTCTTTTGTTATAATATAACCATTAGATAATTTAATCTCTTTTTATAATTATTAATATTACCTGATCAGAGTAATAATTTTTATTATATAGTAAGTATTTTGCTAATTAAAATCCTATTTAATATAATTCAAGCGAATATCCTATATTTATAGTTTATTTTATTTATTATTAAATAATCTACAATTAAATATTTCAGGCAAATAAATTATAATCACGTTTACTATATACTATTACTAAATTAATATATAAATGTAGAAATGGGATTTAATGTAACACATTGGGCATTTTATAATTAATATGAACATCTTCAACTTAAATTTCTTATGATAAATCTCTTTCAATGACTCTAATTAAAATCGATTATAAAGAATTTTATAACGCACAAGTGCGTGATTCTTCTCTGACCTTTACTGATTTTTCGCTTCAGTTTTTCGGTTTTATTTTGATCTATTCTGTTTTTTTCTAATCTGTTTTGTTTTTTGTTCTGTTCTATTTTTGATTTTACATTTCACTTTATTTTTCTTTCCTGTGGGGTTGTATTGTGATCTGTTATGTATTTTCTTCTATTTACCATTATTTAATTTCTAGATGGCTTCGAATTATTTTTATCATCTAGAATTGCTTTTAATTAGAGACATTGAAAGTGATCTATGGGAAAAGATTCAATTTCAAGATGACCCTTCATATTTTAATGTTGTCAATTAATGCCCAGCATGTTATATTAAATCCTATAATAGAAATCCACATCGAGCCTAAACCGCTCCTGAACCGAACCTTAACTGAACCTAAACAAAAATTATAACCCGATATTATTTCGAATCTGAATCGAGACCAAACCGTTATTATTTTCTATCCGAACAAACTGAACCGTTAAATTTTTTTCTGAACAACGGACCGTTTTTTTAATTTTAAATATAACCGAGCCGGGTCTTTCCTAACCGAAACTTTCCTAACCGGAGCTTTCTGAGCCCGGTTCCAAACCTGGCCTGGCCTTGGTTTACTTGGGCTGGCCTTTCCTGGCCGGGCCTTTCCTGGCCGGGCCTTTCCTGGCCGGGCCTTTCCTGGCCGGGCCTTTCTTGGCATAGCCTTTCCTGGACTGGCCTGGCCTTTCCTGGCCTGGCTTTTCCAGGCCTGGCCTCTCCTGGCTTGGCCTTTCCTGGAACTATTATTATTATTAATTTTGTAAATTTATATATATAAACGTGATAATGATTTATCTGTAATATTTAATTGTATATTATTTTATAATAAAGAGGGTAAGCTATAAATATAGTATATTCACTCGTATAAAATTAGGTAGGAATATTATTAGTAGGGTACTTCAATTAAACTGCAGCAACCTAATTATATTTAATAAACCCGATCAATGCAAAATTGAATAGATTAATTAATAATCTTTTATTATAATTAACGAGAGGAGATTCCGAATAATCTCGAATATATTATCATGGGAATTTCAAGCTTGAATTGATGTCTCTTATAGAGTCCGTTCTCCTGAGCACAAAGTAGAACTGGGGACCTACATAAAGATAGTTTTCCTTGAAGTTGGGAATGTAAACAATTACTTTTGATAATTCATTTAATACATACGTGGGGCATAGCCACGTTATTCAATCCCATTTGAACTTGACTCTCCAAAATTACGGTGATACATATGTAACCAGCAAAGATTATATATTCTTTTGTTATAATATAACCATTAGATAATTTAATCTCTTTTTATAATTATTAATATTACCTGATCAGAGTAATAATTTTTATTATATAGTAAGTATTTTGCTAATTAAAATCCTATTTAATATAATTCAAGCGAATATCCTATATTTATAGTTTATTTTATTTATTATTAAATAATCTACAATTAAATATTTCAGGCAAATAAATTATAATCACGTTTTCTATATACTATTACTAAATTAATATATAAATGTAGAAATGGGATTTAATGTAACACATTGGGCATTTTATAATTAATATGAACATCTTCAACTTAAATTTCTTATGATAAATCTCTTTCAATGACTCTAATTAAAATCGATTATAAAGAATTTTATAACGCACAAGTGCCTGATTCTTCTCTGACCTTTACTGATCTTTCGCTTCAGTTTTTCGTTTATATTTTGATCTTATCTACTATTTTTTTTCTTATCTGTTTTTTTTGTTCTGTTCTATTTTGTTCTGATACATTTCACTTTTTTTATATTTCCTATATGGTTGTATTGTGATCTGTTATGTATCTTCTTCCATTTACCATTGTTTAATTTCCAGATGGCTTCGAAATATTGTTATCTTCTAGAATTGTTTTTAATTAGAGACATTGAAAGTGATCTGTGGGAAGAAATTCAATTTCAAGATGACCCTTCATTTTAATGTTGTCAATTAATGCCCGGCATGTTATATTAAATCCTATAATAGGAATCCAAACCGAGCCTAAACCGCTCCTGAACCGAACTTTAACTGAACCTAAACCAAAATTTGAACCCGATATTATTTCTAAGCTGAATCTAGGCGAAACCGTTATTATCTTGTCTCCGAATAAACTGAACCGTTAAATTTTTTTTCTAACGGGCCCTATTTTAATTTTTAATATATCCGAGCCAGGCCTAAAATAAATTTTAAATATCCGAGTAGAAGTTGTCCGAACCGGATCCTAACCGGGCCTTTCCAAACCGAAACATTTCAAACTGGAACTTTCTAAGCCGGGACTTTCCGAGCCCGGCTCCGGGCCGGATCTTTCATCACCGTTCCTGGCCGCACCTTTACCTGGCCAGACCTTTACCTGGCCGGGCCTTTCCTGTATGGGCCTTTCCTGGCCGGGCCTTTCCTGGCCGGGCCTTTCCTGGCCGGGCCTTTCCTGGCCGGGCCTTTCCTGGCCGGGCCTTTCCTGGCCGGGCCTTTCCTGGCCGGGCCTTTCCTGGCCGGGCCTTTCCTGGCCGGGCCTTTCCTGGCCGGGCCTTTCCTGGCCGGGCCTTTCCTGGCCGGGCCTTTCCTGGCCGGGCCTTTCCTGGCCGGGCCTTTCCTGGCCGGGCCTTTCCTGGCCGGGCCTTTCCTGGCCAGGCCTTTCCAGGCCGGGCCTTTTCTGGAACTACCTTTATTATATTAATTTTGTAAATCTGTATATGTAAACGTGATAATGATTTATCTGTAATATTTAATTGTATATTATTATATAATAATGAGGGTAAGCTATAAATATAGGATATTCACTCGAATAAAATTAGGTAGGAATATTATTAGTAAGGTACTTTAACTAAACTTCATGGACCTAATTTATTGGATAAACGCGGAGCAAACTATAAAAATTGAATAGGAGACCGTACCCCAGTCTAAAAAAAATTATATATCAGCTAGATCTTTGCCCGGACCATCATAGGGTGACTGACCCAGGCCCGTTGTCATGAGCAATATAATTTTTAAATGGGAGGGCGGAGTCTCTGTGGGATCTGTCCTCTTGTTCAATATTTTATGTGTCAGGTTTACCCAAAAAAGTTAGGTTCACATACTCTATTTGTTACCCAGTAATATTTTAAGATCACGGGCCATGGGCAGTCATCCTATGCAGGTTATCTATGTATTATACTCATATTACACAACCAACCCATAAATATTTTCATAAATTTTAAAGAGATAATCACAATTATTAATTAAGCCATTATTTATATTTTTAAAGTTAGCTAAATAATTATGTTGCTAATAAGTAATATTGCGTATAAACAGCTTACTCATCTTAATTTACAAAACTTTGTTGAATTATTACTTTGTAACTATATCTACATATCTTAATTATACACTTTAATTTAATGATTTAATTATTAAGTATTCTTACAATTTGTGCATTATTATTTCTACCTTAGAATTATTGATAACATAATGCTCTTTTATAACTATACTTATCTATGTTCGTATTTGTAATATAAACTTTTGCTTGTGTTTGGAATCCTTTGTTAAAATATTTCGAATAATAATAAATATATTGTGTTAATATTTAAATTTTATATATACACACACTTATTAATTATTATGTTTATTAATAAATTTTAGATAGGAAGTTAAAGAAATAATCTTTGAGATGCATTCAAATATAAGTTATCAATCTCATAATTAAACCTCTTTCAACTTTCATAATTTTTATTGTCAACATAATAAATTTTCGGATTCGAATAATTTTATGCATAAATAATAAATTAAAAATAAACCAAATAGTAAAGAATTTCTTTCTCTCTTTCTTTATACATAGACTAAATCTGTAATTACAAATTATAATGTTAGCTAATTAATGAACTTTATAGGGCTAAAAAAATTATTTAACACAGGGGAAAAATTAATCTGACTTTTATTTTTGGGTATTATTTCCTCTATCAACTGTTATTTTTCTGCAAATGTTATCAGATTTAAGAGTATTGTGCATATTATTTTACTAAACAACCTAGATCACATATAAAATCTTTAATACTAACATTTTATAAACGTATATTATTTAAAATTTTTATTAAATAAAAAATTTGCTGATTTAGGCTTTTAAAAAATGTTAATTTTACTAAAACTCTTAATCCTTCTCTTTCATAGTTAGGGGTAGGTAATAAAAATTTATTGTGGAAATTTATTATATTTTAACATATGTTTGATTTGTAATTGTTTAGTAAAATTTGTCATAAAATTGAAAATATTAATGAGATTCAAAATAATAATTAAAATTTAAAATATTCCTTCATTTTCCACTTCAGAAATCATTAAATTTGTGCTAGTCTTTCTCTAGCAGGTTATAAAATAGAAATGACAAATGTTAGATTTTATTAAAAATAATTGTAAATAATTCGTTTTATTCGAATAATGATTATTCTTGGGATAATTTATTATTCGTATTCTTCATTAATCATTATAGATTAAATCCTATAAGTTAAATTAATGTTTATATTTCTTCTTTTTGTAGGGGAGACCGGGGTTATATTTTATAAAAAATTGAAGCTATAAATAATATAAAGAAAATTTCCAAAATTAAAAAATGAAATTGTCAAATAAAATTACCAGGTTCATCTATAAATATCACTCGGAAGAACTTGTTATCACTTAAAACTGCCATTAATTTACAAAATATAAGTCAATCATCTTAATATTATTCCTAAACAAACTTGTGGCTTTTAATGTTTCTTTAAATTTAGCTGGATTTTTTTAATTAACTAATACGCCTCCCTCCAAAACCTGCCAAAGGTCTTTACATTTAATTCAAATTTAATTTACCATAAATATTGTCAATATTTTTTAACATGATAAGATTGAGAATATACTTTATCATTTAGGATTGAATGAAAAATTTATTTGTAAAAATGTAAAAATATAAAAAGTTACTTTGATATTTAAACATGGATTAACTTTTCATAGATATTTCTGCAAGACATTTTTGGAAGGCCTATCTGTTTTAAAATTATTTGATAAGTTACCTGCCCCGGATAACCCTATCCCCTGTCTCCTATTTTAAACCTTAAACAATGAATAAGTAAATTTTATCAACTAAAACCTAAAATTAATATAATTTTATATAAAAAATATATAACCAACCAATATCTGAAATCATTAACTGATTATTTATCTTTACAATCTGATGCACAAAGTTTGCAAATAAAACTATTGAACAAAATGATTATTTCTCTTTACAATCTGATGCACAATGTTTGCAAATAAAACTTCATACATTTTATATTACATTCTATTTTATATTATATCATAATAATGATTGACATCATACATGTTTCGCATTATTGAATATGAAATAAAGTATCATACCAAAATTATTATATTGGCGACGAGGATGGGATATAAATATGTTTTATTAGATATATCATTTAATTCATATATAATAATAATATCGAACATCACATTTTTGCTATAAAGTTTCTTTTTACAATCATTATATATCATATTTAGTGGCAAAATATCAACTTTTAAGTGTTCGTATTGTTCTTTCAGCTAACCCATTAGTTTTTGGATGTAAGGTGTTGAATGTATAAATTTAATATTTTTCTCTAAACAAAATTTTCGAAATTCTCCAGAAATAAACTGAGGGTCATTATCTGACACAATTTGTCTTGGTGTTCCAAAACGTGCGAACCATTTTCTTAGTGCCCTGATCATTGTTGTAGACGTAGTCACTTTCATCAACTCGACCTCAGCCCATTTAGAATGTGCATCAACTCCAACCAACCATGTATACAAATCGATAGGTCCCGCGAAATCCAAATGAAGGCGTTCCCAAGGCATATTGAAGATGTTCCACGAATATAAAGGAATCTCCATTATATTCGACCGGTTACTTTGACATGACATACATTGACGGACATGTAGTTCAATGTCTTTATCGCAATTCGGCCACCAACATTATATTATAAAAATCGATTTCATCGCATTTATACCTGGATGCCCCCTGTGTATAACAGTTAATATTGCTTTCCTCAACACGGTTGGAATTACCAACCTTCCATTCCATTCAATGACCTCCCGATCTACTGACAATTCCTCTCGACGATTATTAAAACAAACTAACTCCGCATCATTTTTCGCATCAAACCCCACCCATTCTCGCTCAATGTTTTTAATGACTTTATTTAGCAATCTATCTTTCCTTGTTTCTTTTTGGAGTTCAACTTGACCAAGATTTATATCAAGCAAATTTATAGCTCAAATTTTTAATGCATGTTTCTGGTCGTTATTTGACTCCATACGTTCTAATGGCAATCTAGATAATGTATCAGCCACTATGTTATCTTTGACGATGTTCAATTTCAAAATCATATGCATTTTCCATGCCCAGCGCGTTAATCGACTATTGGATATTTTTGGTAGTTCACGTTTATCCCCAATTAATTTTTCCAAAGGTTTGTGATCCGTTCCCAATATAAATTTTCGCCCAAAAATGAAAGTATGAAATTTTTCCATTCCAAACAAAAGTGCTCATGCCACTTTTTCTATTGGTGCCAGTGGCGTAGCTAAGAATTTTCCTTAGAGGGGGTCCATACATATAAAAGCCTGGGGGCTTCGCCCCCCAGACCCCTTTAACGGGCCTTCGGCCCTTTTGCCCGGCCTTCGGCCGGGTATATCTTACAAATCATAACCATATCTTCGATAATATATAATAAATATATTTTTAAATGCATCAATAATTTGTTTTATAATTTAGTAGATTATTCTCAATGACTTTAATAATACTATCCAGAATAATTTCAATAGTAATATAATATCCCACAAACATCAAAACCAGAAAAATATAAATATTATTGATATTTATTTGATATAAAGTCACCACTTATAAGTCTTTTGAACGTATAATCTAAAAATAAATTTTTGCTCTGGGAGGGGTCCAAACCCGAAAACCACCCCCGTAGCTACGCCACTGATTGGTGCATAATTTTTCTCGGATTCAAATAATGTTCGCGAAGCAAATGCGATGGGTCTGCTTAAACCCTTAACTATGTGAAGTAGCACAGCTCCAAAATCAGTGTTGGAAGTGTCACATTCCAATATAATTGGTAAGTTTGATGAATAAGGAATTAAAGTTTGATTTGTCGACAAAAGCTGCTTTATTTTATTAAATACGTCTTGTTCCCTGTCAGACCAACTATAGGAAGTTTTAATGCCTGTTAATTTATGCAGTGGAGCGGCGATACCATGCAAATGGGTAAAAATCTCTCGTAATAATTCACAAGTCCTAAAAAAGATCTCAATTGGTGTATATTCCTAGGAGTTGGTATCCTTCGAATAGCATCTATTTTTTCTTTCGCCGGGTGCATGCCATTTTTATCTATTACAAATCCTAGAAAGGAAACTGATTCTTTTAAAAAACGTATTTTTGCCCATTTTGCCTTCATACCAGCCTGTTATAATTTCATTATCTACGTCATTTTTCCCCGTTATGATAATGCCGCCCAGATATACTCCTGTCATTTGGCAGTCCTGTAATAGGTTATCCATATATCGTTGAAAAATAGTCGGCGCACTGGAGAGACCGAAAGGCATACATTGATATTGAAAATAACCAATATGGGTTGATATAGTTAGGTATTCCTTTGAGCTCTCTTTTATTGTTAGTTGCAAATAAGCATCTTTTAAATCTATGACAGTAAATTTCAACCCTCCTTGTAATTTGGCCAATAGATCATCCACAGTTGGTATTATATAGTAATCATATAAGATAAATGGATTTAATGTAACCTTAAAATCTGCATAAATTCTGATTTCTCTATTTGTTTTACGCACGTTTACGTGAATCTCCTTCAATATTCCTGATTTAATCAACCTATCGAGTTCCATTTCAATTGGTTTTCGTAATGGAAAAGGTACTCTACGTGCTGGGTATGATTTCGGCCTTGCTGCCTTACTAAGATGTATGCTAACTTTAAAATTATTAACTCGTCCTGGCTTATCATCGAAAACACTGCCAAATTCTGTTGTCATGTCAGTAATTTGTTTATCAACTGTTAAAATATCCTTACTTGTTATACTACGTATTTTAACTTATCGTGGCATAAACATATTAAATGCCAGTATCCATGGTAGTCCAAAAAGTGGTATGTCATTTGAACGGGTAACCACAATTGGTAATGATCTGCTCATATTTTCAAGTTGCACTTTTACCATGGTTTCCCCAAGAGCGTCCAGCTGTTGGTTGCCGTACACTGACAATAGTTGGTCCAAGTATTGGTCGGCCAATTTGATCCCAATATTGTTTTCCCATTACTGATACCTGCGCCCCGGTATCATAATCAAATTCAATTGATACTCCGTTTATCCTAACAAATATTTTAGCACTGTTTCTACCAATTTGGGAGATGTTCTTTATTGAATCTGATGATTCATTTTCATCTTGATGCATCGCATGTAACTTACGTTCCTTACAATATGTTGCATAATGCCCTATCTTTTGGCAATTGTAACATCTCACCCTCAATGCAAAACATTGGAATGAAGAGTGAGTTCTTCCACATCGTGAACATTCACTGTTCTTCCCCATATCATTATTGTTCACTTTACTATTATCTCTATACTTGAAATTATTATTATTGTAGTGATTAAAATTTCCTTTTTTATTTTCCCATACCCCACCCATCCTCGCTCAATGTTTTTAATGACTTTATTTAGCAATAGATAGATAAGGAATAAATAAGGACTTCGGGAGGTTAGTAATCAGTAAATAGAATGTTTAATAAAATTATTTTTAAGCTAGACTTCTTTCTTCCGATTCTTTGGTTGGCCATGTTTCCGAACTATATAGTTTAGTTGGTTGTTCTATGGAACTGTATATTTTTCTTTTTAATTTATGTGGGATTCTTTTGTCAAAGAGCACTCCAGATAAAGATCTCCACTTTAACCACCCTTGATTAATTTTACTCCTAATCTCTTTTTTTATTGTTCCATTTGTTTGTATAGTGGAGCCCAAATATTTACAGCTTTCAATTGCCAATATCTGCCATTCATTTATATCCATGTTCTCTGTTACATCTCCTCCTATCACCTATACTTCGTTTTTTCTCTGTTTACTTGATATTTATCCAACTCACTAATCTTTCTTTCATTTCATCCTTGGATTCGGCAAGTATCACAATATCATCTGCAAATATCATATTCCACAGGACTGTTTGCGATATTGACTGTGATAATACATCTATTACTGTTAAGAAGAGAAGTGGGCTGAGAGCCGACCCTTGATGAACTCCCTCGGTTATTGTGAATCATGTTGAAGTACCAGTTGTACTACGGACCAGTGTATGGTCCATATACACATCCTGTATTATTCTTATATATTTTTCTGGAACCTTCTTGTGGCGTAGCGCCCACCAGATAAGTTTTCCTGGGATTCTATCGAAGGTATTTTCTAGATCGAGAAAGACCGTGTGTAGCTTTTTGTCTTTTTCTCTGTATTTTTCACTCATTTGCCTAATTGTGTGGATTGCATCAGTCGTTGATCTTCCAGGCAAAGCCAAACTGGGTCTCTCCTATTTCGACTATTTCTCTTAATCTTTTTTCTAATATTTTTTCGTAGAGTTTAAGACAGTGTCACATTAGTTTTATGCCCCTGTAATTTTGACAATTGTGTGGATCCCCTTTATTTTTGATAGGAACTAGATAGCTCTGCCTCCAATTTTGAGGAATCTCTTCGTTTCCCATTATTTTATTGTACAGATTTGTGAGGAAATGTATTCCGTCATCTCCTAGTGCTTTAAGGCTTTCTATTGGAATATCATAGGACCCCTAGCATTGTTGTTTTTCATATGTTTGAGACATGTGATTTTCTTGTTCTGTTATTAGTTGGAAAAGGTTTTGACATGGGAAGTGTTCATCTAGATGTAGTATGTGGGGATTAAATAGGAGAGGCTCCTGAAAATATTCTTTCCATCTATTCATTATTTTTTTCTTTTTTATTAACAATTTCCCATCTTTATTTTTAATTACTTTCGGAGCTCCGTTTATATCTCTAGAATTCTTTTATCGATATTTGGCAAATCTGTATATTTTATTTTGCCCCTCTTTAGTATGTAGTTCTTCTTACATGTCATCATATGACATTGCTTTGGCCCTAGACACAATATCTGTAGTTATTCTCTTGGATTTTTTGTATTTTGTATTGTCTTCTGCGTTTTTAGATTTGTACCATATTTTATATAGGGCTTTTTATCCTCTATAGTGGCTTGTACCTCGTCCTTCCACTACCATAGTTCTTTGTGTGATTTGTTACTTCCCCTTGTCAAACCTAGTATAGATTTAGCAGTATCTATTAATCTGGATGAAAGGTCTGTCCACATTTTTTCACTAATGGAATCTATTGTTTCAATGTTTACATTGATTGCAAAGGCGTCTCTCATTGATTTTGATCAACCCCATTTGATGCATGGTTCTAATTTTATCTTGCTTTGAGTGGATTTATTTGTGAGGTGTAAATCCATGTGTTGCGCGGCAATATTTTCTCCTGGGATGACTTTGCAGTCTATTACATCTTTTAATCTTTTGCGAGAGATTATCATGTAATCTATCTGGGTTTTCCTTGTACCACTTTCATATGTTATTAAATAGCTGTCCTTTTTCTTATAGTAGGTGTTGGTTAAGGCAAGGTCGAAGGCTTGCGCAAATTTCAGTACATGCTCTCCTTCATCATTTCTTTCTCCATATCCAAAACCACCATAATGCCTTTTGTAGCTATCTCTTACTTTTCCCACATGCTCATTTAAGTTTGCACCTATTATGACTAGGTCATCCTTAGGGATTTCCATTACAGCTTCATCAAGGATAGCTCTAAAGTCATCTTTCTCCTATTCTTTGCAACACGTTTGAGGAGCACTGAAAGGATGTGTAGTAGTAATTGACCGATGCAGAGTTTTATCTTCATTAGTCTATCAGAGATCCCCATAACTTCTACCACAGGAGGTTAGGCCTTGCTTGAGAATGATGCCGACACCGCTCCTATTACTAACGATTCCATTATAATACAATTTATACCCATCTCCAATCATTTGAGTCTTCTGACCTTTCCATTTCACATTTCTCTTGTTCAACATTGATGCCAATTCTTTCGTTTTACCTTTAAGTGTACCTATATTCAAGCTTGCTAACCGTTTTTTTGTTCCTTTGACCTTTATTTTACTTTTCACAGGATGGAGGTCTACACCCGGCGCGTCGCTTGAAGGGAGCGCCTAGACTTCATATTCATATCTTTGTTTTTATCTTTCATTTGGTTTATTGGACAAGTAACCTTAGCACCCAGCTGTCCAGGCCTGTCGGTGACCGGTATTTCTAAGCTCGGAAAATCATCGTATCATATGTCTTTACTCATCAGTTATCGAAGAAAAATCTGAAAATTTCTGGCTTCTTATCAGGATTGAACCCATTAGGCCACCCCGGCGATAATATACTTGAAACCATATGCATAGTATATCAAACGCCTAACAATAAAAATCCAATATCGAATGTTATCATGCTCAATGGAAAAGAGGGGACCAATTTTTTTATGTATTTTAATAAGGCATAAGTACATATAATTGAATACATACGAAATCCCCATTCAAATTAGTAAAAAATGTTTTCAGACGATTAAAAATATATGGTGTATAATTATTGCAAGTGTGTAAATATATATAATTAGTTATATTTTAAAGTAGTAGTCAACACGTTATATATTTTTTATGAGATATATATAAACTATTTAACACTTAATATTACATAGAATAAAAAAAAACACAATTCATAAATTGGTATTTACAAATCCTTAAAAATTATTAGTCAAATTTTACATTTTAAATAAAAAAAATACTCTGCAAAGTGTTTTGACTTATCTATTATTCTTTAAATTTTTATCCTGTCAAAAAACATAGTTCTTTAAAAAAAATATATTCTCCCTTGTGGAATAAATAAGTTTGCACTATCGATTTCAAACTATTCCCAAAAAATTTATAATAATGGTCTTCGTTTAACTTTTTATCCGCTTAAAAACCAAATTTTAAAAATATTTTAAAGCGCTATTAGAGCGTTACATTGCCATAAAATTATATCAAATTATAAAATAAAGATCATTTCTCATATTTTTATTTGGTTATAAACTAAAGATGTTGACTCAAATTTATCCAAATAATTTTTAATAGGATAACAAAAATAAACTAATAATCATTATTCTTACTCATAGATAGGTAAAATGAGTAAGAAAATATTTTATTTGATTAAATTTTTTAATAAGCATAGATATATAACTATATTTAATTTTTAACATTTATCTTTTTATTTTTTATAAATAATATTGCTCAATTGCATCAAATCTAAATAAATTAACAAAAAATTAGCTTAAAATATATTTATAAAAATATTTTTATAAGATTAACCATCCTACTAAACATCTAATAACTTAAATTATTTATACTTTTAAAAAGTTTAAAATAGCATTAGATAACGAAAGAATTATTAGTTTTCCACAAATAAGAAAAAGATTAATCGAAAGATGTTTATGTTAAAAAATTAATTATAAAAAATGAAGATTATATGAGTTATATTTCTATTAGAGGCACAGATTAAAGGCAATCTATATTCCTTTTTATTTCCGATTCTGAAAAGATAAAGTATTTTATTTTATTTCCATATATTTTAATACATTGATTATTATATGTAAAATGTTGAAGATTCGTATTTTTACATTATATACACTACCGGCCATAAATGACTGCCCACCCTATCGGTGCAATGTTTCAATCTTTTAACCCAGCGGCAGGATGGAAGCAAAGAGAAATTTTAAGTGTAGAAATGGTGATAAGAAAATAAAATAATAAATTGTTAGTTGATTAAAATCAGTGTAAGTAAATTTATAGCTTATAAGATTATTTTTTATAAAACTTATTGTCTATGTCAGAAATTTAGACAGTTGACTAGTGATGATAAAAAAAATTTAATTTTTTAATAGCTCTGTTTAAGATATATTCGGAATAAAGTCCAGTCAAACTAATTAAAAAATGTTCCAAAGTATACTTTTTTCATTTATAAATAACAACGAAGCATAATTTATTTAGTATCCCTTTCTGACTTTCTGATTTTTAAATATTAGACTAAAACTATCAATTTTTTTTATATTCGTATCTCCTTCCTTTCTCTTTCTTTCTTTCTATTCTTCTATTCTTCTATCTGTTTTATTTATAAATATTCTTAATTAATATATATTATTTTCATAAAGCAAATATCATTTACTTGCAGCAGCTTCCACTGCAATTTAATATTATAAAATTATAAAGTTCTATTAAAAATACATTATATTTTAAAATCTGAAATAAAATAAAAAGCTATGATAATATTTTTAGGTTTAATCACGAATTGCTTAAAAGTAGCCTTCACAGCTCAGCGATGATCATACTCTTCAAAATCATCAACTCAACTGAATATCCGATTCACCTACCCTTCTCTCGTCGATAGTAAATAGCCCGATGCTATAATAAAATCATAACTTGAGTTTTCATTCGTAAACATTATACCAAAAATCAATATCGACTTTGTAACAATGTTCAGCATAATCAATAATTATTACGATCTATCTCATAATAATCTTTTTAATCTGGTTTTACAGGTAGCTTCCTTAGCCTCATTAGTTCGATGATTCTAACTTTTCTTCGTTCATATCGTTTATAGAAAGCTCTTTATAGGAAATCTATATGAGATTCATCACTTCATAGAGTACAGTTTGAAATTCTGAAGATGCGTTTTATTTGATATTTTCCTACATTTTCTATTAAATCTTTATATATTCGTACACCATTTTTATTAAAATTGTTATTTTAATTTTTAAATGTTTTTGAAAATTTTATTTCATTTTTTTTATTATACAAATTTTTATAATTTTAATCTTAATATGATATGTAAATAAATAATTTTTTACTTTGAGCTACTTCTCCTACAGCTTAATATAAAAATTTGTAGATTATGAAAAATTCTAAAAATTCATTACATTTTATAAATCTGAAATAACGTAAAAACTTTTATCAATAATTCTTTTCCTCTTTAAACCAACTATTAGATTTTGGTTATAACTCCTTTTTTTATGGTTCTCATATTTGAGTGAGGAATTAAAAATACTAGTCAGGTATTAATTATTAGCGCACGCCAATTATAGAGTTTCTATATTTTAGCACGATATCTATTTTGGCAATTTTGCTGTTTCTTTATATTGTCTATCAAACGGAATAAATTAATATACAATTAAGCTCTTACAGAATATTCAGTCACTTTTTAATCTTAAGTTTGGACAAATTTTTGTTATCAATAATTTTTTCCCTTATACTGGCTATTAAAAGTCAGATACTAATAAAGCACAAAGCATTGTCATTTTAGAATTGTGGCTTGTTCACCGAACTTTAACAGAGATTATATAAAGATCGCTGAAAATTAAGTAATATATAGCAATTTTTGGCCCGAAGGCCGGGTAGAGAGGGTTGTGCCACCCCCCATTGGAAAATTCTGGCTACGCCACTCGTAATATATAAATTCTTAATTAAAATCTATATAATATTTTTAAAAATCAAATATTATTTACATGCAGCAGCAGCAGCTTCTCCTGCAACTTAATATTATAAAATGAAAAATTTCTACTTATAATTCACTCTATTTTAAAAATCTAAAATAAAATAAAAAGCTATAATAATATAGGTTTAATCATGAATTGCTTAAAAGTCTCTGTAGCATCACAGCAGAGGGAGGCCCATCTTTTAAATCCATCCTCTCAGCTGAATACTAGATTCGGGAACACCTAATGCTTTCTCGTCAATCATAAAGGCCCGATGATGCTTAAATTAGTGGGGAAGCGGATAAATCCTGAATTGGGTTTATTCCTTCTAAAACATTGTTATACCTTAAATCAAAAGTGACCTTCTAACAATATTTAGCAAAATCAATAAATACCAAAGATTCTAGCTCTTCTTAGATCAAGAGGTTTATTAAGATCTTTACAGGTAATCTACTTGTGATTTGTCACCTCAAATTACAAATTGAAATTTTCAAGATGTTTTCACTTACATTTTCGATTAACTCAACAATTAATGATCATAAAGATATATTCTTAAAGAAAAAACTAATTGAAATTGTAAAAAGTGAAATTGATAGTATAAAAATGTTTAAAGTTCTTGAAGTAATAAGAAAGGTGTATGGAAAAAGAAGAATATTATATGACAAAAAATATTACTCAAGCTTAAAGATTTCGCTCATGATGGCACAACAGTTTGGACATCTATTATTAAAATCTCGAGGCTTAGACAAAATTTTTCTGTCCAAAATATTGAATAAGCTGTTTTTACAAATCGGCTTATATGGTTATATTTTTTAATGAAATCAAAAATGTAAGCGTTCCTCATGGATATGCATTCTTAAATCAGATTTTTTTATTTAAGAAATTAATTTATTTATTTTTTATTGACCTTATGAAAGTAATATCCTATATAATCAATCAATCTAAGTATTGAGGTGGAGGGGGGAGGGTTGCAATTCTATTAAATATATATTAAATGAAATATCTTATGACTGATAAGGCAATTAAAATATCTGTGTAATACAATGTCAATCATCACTAGAAGTAAGTTGGTCAAAATCATGTTAGGTCAGGGTTAAGGTTAGGGTTAAGGGTTAGGGTTAGGGTTAAGGTTAAGGTTAGGGTTAGGGTTCGGGTTCGGGTTCAGGTTAGGCTTAGGATGAGGGTAGGGTTAGGGTTAGGGTTAGACTTAGGGTAAGGGTTAGGGTTAGGGTTAACTTAAAATAGATATCTGTTAGTGCTATTTCATATATTATATCTATCCTTAATTACTCTAATTAACAGTACTTCAAGTAATTTTTATTATATTCCCAACATATGAATTTTTTAAGTAATATAAATTATTTTCACCGATTTTAGAAAATATAATATGCTCAGACATATTTATTAATTATTTTATCTAAGTGCATAATATGATTTTGGTAGTAATTATCTATGTCTTATTAACTCGTAAAATTAAATAAAAAAATTTTGTGAAAATGAAATAATAATTGTGCAAAATCTTCTATGATTTTTCAAAAAAATATTAGGAAAATAGATAAAATTTTTAGCTTTTTTTAAAATTTATTTTGAATGAAGAAATTTCAAGCATTTAGGTTTAGGGTTAGGGTTAAGGTTAGGGTTGGGTTAGGGTTAGGGTTAGGTTTTGGGTTAGGGTTAGGGTTAAGGTTAGGGCTAGGGTTAGGGTTAGTGTTAGTGTTAGGGTTAGCGTTAGGGTTCGCGTTAACTTACAATAGATATCTGTTAGTGCTATTTCATATATTATATCTATCCTTAATTACTCTAATTAACAGTACTTCAAGTAATTTTTATTATATTCCTAACATATGAATTTTTTAAGTAATATATATTATTTTCACCGATTTTAGAAAATATAATATGCTCAGACATATTTATTAATTATTTTATGTAAGTGCATAATATGATTTTGGTAGTAATTATCTATGTCTTACTAACTCGTAAAATAAAATAAAATAATTTTGTGAAAATCAAATAATAATTGTGCAAAATCTTATATGATTTTTCAAAAAAATATTAGGAAAATAGATAAAATTTTTAGCTTTTTTTAAAATTTATTTTGATTGAAGAAATTTCAAGCATTTAGGTTTAGGGTTAGGGTTAAGGTTAGGGTTGGGTTAGGGTTAGGGTTAGGTTTTGGGTTAGGGTTAGGGTTAGGGTTAAGGTTAGGGTTAGGGTTAGGGTTAGGGTTAGGGTTAGGGTTAAGGTTAGGGTTAGGGTTAGGGTTAGGGTTAGGGCTAGGGTTAGGGTTAGTGTTAGTGTTAGGGTTAGGGTTAGGGTTAGGGTTAGGATTAGCGTTAGGGTTAGCGTTAACTTACAATAGATATCTGTTAGTGCTATTTCATATATTATATCTATCCTTAATTACTCTAATTAACAGTACTTCAAGTAATTTTTATTATATTCCTAACATATGAATTTTTTAAGTAATATATATTATTTTCACCGATTTTAGAAAATATAATATGCTCAGACATATTTATTAATTATTTTATGTAAGTGCATAATATGATTTTGGTAGTAATTATCTATGTCTTACTAACTCGTAAAATAAAATAAAATAATTTTGTGAAAATCAAATAATAATTGTGCAAAATCTTATATGATTTTTCAAAAAAATATTAGGAAAATAGATAAAATTTTTAGCTTTTTTTAAAATTTATTTTGATTGAAGAAATTTCAAGCATTTAGGTTTAGGGTTAGGGTTAAGGTTAGGGTTGGGTTAGGGTTAGGGTTAGGTTTTGGGTTAAGGTTAGGGTTAAGGTTAGGGTTAGGGTTAGGGTTAGGGTTAGGGTTAGGGTTAAGGTTAGGGTTAGGGTTAGGGTTAGGGTTAGGGCTAGGGTTAGGGTTAGTGTTAGTGTTAGGGTTAGGGTTAGGGTTAGGGTTAGGATTAGCGTTAGGGTTAGCGTTAACTTACAATAGATATCTGTTAGTGCTATTTCATATATTATATCTATCCTTAATTACTCTAATTAACAGTACTTCAAGTAATTTTTATTATATTCCTAACATATGAATTTTTTAAGTAATATTTATTATTTTCACCGATTTTAGAAAATATAATATGCTCAGACATATTTATTAATTATTTTATGTAAGTGCATAATATGATTTTGGTAGTAATTATCTATGTCTTACTAACTCGTAAAATAAAATAAAATAATTTTGTGAAAATCAAATAATAATTGTGCAAAATCTTATATGATTTTTCAAAAAAATATTAGGAAAATAGATAAAATTTTTAGCTTTTTTTAAAATTTATTTTGATTGAAGAAATTTCAAGCATTTAGGTTTAGGGTTAGGGTTAAGGTTAGGGTTGGGTTAGGGTTAGGGTTAGGTTTTGGGTTAAGGTTAGGGTTAAGGTTAGGGTTAGGGTTAGGGTTAGGGTTAGGGTTAGGGTTAGGGTTAAGGTTAGGGTTAGGGTTAGGGTTAGGGTTAGGGCTAGGGTTAGGGTTAGTGTTAGTGTTAGGGTTAGGGTTAGGGTTAGGGTTAGGATTAGCGTTAGGGTTAGCGTTAACTTACAATAGATATCTGTTAGTGCTATTTCATATATTATATCTATCCTTAATTACTCTAATTAACAGTACTTCAAGTAATTTTTATTATATTCCTAACATATGAATTTTTTAAGTAATATTTATTATTTTCACCGATTTTAGAAAATATAATATGCTCAGACATATTTATTAATTATTTTATCTAAGTGCATAATATGATTTTGGTAGTAATTATCTATGTCAACTCGTAAAATAAAATAAAATAATTTTGTGAAAATCAAATAATAATTGTGAAAATCTTTTCAAAAAATAATAAGGGAAACAGATATAATTTTTAGCTTTTTTAAAAATTTATTTTGATGGAAGAAATTTCAAGCATTTAGGGTTAGGGCTAGGGTTAGGGTTTGGGTTAGGGTTAGGGTTAGGGTTAGGGTTAGGGTTAAGGTTAGGGTTAGGGTTTGGGTTAGGGTTAGGGTTAGGGTTAGTGTTAGGGTTAGGGTTAGGATTAGGGTTAGGGTTAGCGTTAACTTACAATAGATATCTGTTAGTGCTATTTCTTATATTATATCTATCCTTAATTACTCTAATTAACAGTACTTCAAGTAATTTTATTATATTCCCAACATATGAATTTTTTAAGTAATATATATTATTTTCACCGATTTTAGAAATATAATATGCTCAGACATATTTATTAATTATTTTATCTAAGTGCATATATGATTTTGGTAGTAATTATCTATGTCTTACTAACTCGTAAAATTAAATAAAATAATTTTGTGAAAATGAAATAATAATTGTGCAAAATCTTATATGATTTTTCAAAAAAATATTAGGAAAATAGATAAAATTTTTAGCTTTTTTTAAAATTTATTTTGATTGAAGAAATTTCAAGCATTTAGGTTTAGGGTTAGGGTTAGGGTTAGGGTTAGGGTTAAGGTTAGGGTTAGGGTTATGGTTAGGGTTAGGGTTAGGGTTAGTGTTAGTGTTATGGTTAGGGTTAGGGTTAGGATTAGGGTTAGGGTTAGCGTTAACTTACAATAGATATCTGTTAATGCTATTTCATATATTATATCTAACTCTAATTAACAGTACTTCAAGTAATTTTTATTATATTCCCAACATATGAATTTTTTAAGTAATATTTATTATTTTCACCGATTTTAGAAAATATAATATGCTCAGACATATTTATTAATAATTTTATCTAAGTGCATAATATGATTTTGGTAGTAATTATCTATGTCTTACTAACTCGTAAAATTAAATAAAATAAATTTGTGAAAATCATATAATAATTGTGAAAATTTTTTCAAAAAAATATAAGGGAAACAGATATAATTTTTAGCTTTTTTTAAAATTTATTTTGATTGAAGAAATTTTAAGCATTTAGGGTTAGGGCTAGGGTTAGGGTTAGTGTTAGGGTTAGGGTTAGGGTTAGGTTTTGGGTTAGGTTTAGAGTTAGGGTTAAGGTTAGGGTTAGGGTTAGGTTTAGGGTTAGGGTTAGGGTTAAGGTAAGAGTTAGGGTTAGGGTTAGGGTTAGGGGTTAGGGTTAGGGTTAGCGTTAACTTACAATAGATATCTGTTAGTGCTATTTCATATATTATATCTAACTCTAATTAACAGTACTTCAAGTAATTTTTATTATATACCCAACATATGAATTTTTTAAGTAATATATATTATTTTCACCGATTTTAGAAAATATAATATGCTCAGACATATTTATTAATTATTTTATCTAAGTGCATAATATGATTTTGGTAGTAATTATCTATGTCTTACTAACTCGTAAAATTAAATAAAATAAATTTGTGAAAATCATATAATAATTGTGAAAATCTTTTCAAAAAAATATAAGGGAAACAGATATAATTTTTAGCTTTTTTTAAAATTTATTTTGATTGAAGAAATTTTAAGCATTTAGGGTTAGGGCTAGGGTTAGGGTTAGTGTTAGGGTTAGGGTTAGGGTTAGGTTTTGGGTTAGGTTTAGAGTTAGGGTTAAGGTTAGGGTTAGGGTTAGGGTTAGGGTTAGGGTTAGGGTTAGGGTTAGTGTTAGGGTTAGGGTTAGGATTAGGGTTAGGGTTAGCGTTAACTTACAATAGATATCTGTTAGTGCTATTTCATATATTATATCTATCCTTAATTACTCTAATTAACAGTACTTCAAGTAATTTTTATTATATACCCAACATATGAATTTTTTAAGTAATATATATTATTTTCACCGATTTTAGAAAATATAATATGCTCAGACATATTTATTAATTATTTTATCTAGGTGCATAATATGATTTTGGTAGTAATTATCTATGTCTTACTAACTCGTAAAATTAAATAAAATAATTTTGTGAAAATGAAATAATAATTGTGCAAAATCTTCTATGATTTTTCAAAAAAATATTAGGAAAATAGATAAAATTTTTAGCTTTTTTTAAAATTTATTTTGATTGAAGAAATTTCAAGCATTTAGGTTTAGGGTTAGGGTTAGGGTTAGGGTTAGGGTTAAGGTTAGGGTTAGGGTTAGGGTTAGGGTTACGGTTAGTGTTAGTATGGTTAGGGTTAGGGTTAGGATTAGGGTTAGGGTTAGCGTTAACTTACAATAGATATCTGTTAGTGCTATTTCATATATTATATCTAACTCTAATTAACAGTACTTCAAGTAATTTTTATTATATTCCCAACATATGAATTTTTTAAGTAATATTTATTATTTTTACCGATTTTAGAAAATATAATATGCTCAGACATATTTATTAATAATTTTATCTAAGTGCATAATATGATTTTGGTAGTAATTATCTATGTCTTACTAACTCGTAAAATTAAATAAAATAATTTTGTGAAAATCATATAATAATTGTGAAAATCTTTTCAAAAAAATATAAGGGAAACAGATATAATTTTTAGCTTTTTTTAAAATTTATTTTGATTGAAGAAATTTCAAGCATTTAGGGTTAGGGCTAGGGTTAGGGTTAGGTTTTGGGTTAGGGTTAGGGTTAGGGTTAAGGTTAGGGTTAGGGTTAGGGTTAGGGTTAGGGTTAGGGTTAGGGTTAGGGTTAGTGTTAGGGTTAGGGTTAGGATTAGGTTAGCGTTAACTTACAATAGATATCTGTTAGTGCTATTTCATATATTATATCTATCCTTAATTACTCTAATTAACAGTACATCAAGTAATTTTTATTATATACCCAACATATGAATTTTTTAAGTAATATATATTATTTTCACCGATTTTAGAAAATATAATATGCTCAGACATATTTATTAATTATTTTATCTAAGTGCATAATATGATTTTGGTAGTAATTATCTATGTCTTACTAACTCGTAAAATTAAATAAAATAATTTTCTGAAAATCATATAACAATTGTGAAAATCTTTTCAAAAAAATATAAGGGAAACAGATATAATTTTTAGCTTTTTTTAAAATTTATTTTGATTGAAGAAATTTCAAGCATTTAGGGTTAGGGCTAGGGTTAGGGTTAGGTTTTGGGTTAGGGTTAGGGTTAGGGTTAAGATTAGGGTTAGGGTTAGGGTTAGGGTTAGGGTTAGTGTTAGGGTTAGGGTTAGGATTAGGGTTAGGGTTAGCGTTAACTTACAATAGATATCTCTTAGTGCTATTTCATATATTAAATCTATCCTTAATTACTCTAATTAACAGTACTTCAAGTAATTTTTATTATATACCCAACATATGAATTTTTTAAGTAATATATATTATTTTCACCGATTTTAGAAAATATAATATGCTCAGACATATTTATTAATTATTTTATCTAAGTGCATTATATGATTTTGGTAGTAATTATCTATGTCTTACTAACTCGTAAAATTAAATAAAATAATTTTGTGAAAATGAAATAA
Organism: Gordionus sp. m RMFG-2023; assembly: GCF_954871325.1. Taxonomy (NCBI): domain Eukaryota; kingdom Metazoa; phylum Nematomorpha; class Gordioida; order Chordodea; family Parachordodidae; genus Gordionus; species Gordionus sp. m RMFG-2023. The sequence continues at coordinate 113,630 of NC_088776.1, read as the reverse complement.
TAATTGTGCAAAATCTTCTATGATTTTTCATAAAAATATTAGGAAAATAGATAAAATTTTTAGCTTTTTTTAAAATTTATTTTAATTGAAGAAATTTCAAGCATTTAGGTTTAGGGTTAGGGTTAGGGTTAAGGTAAGAGTTAGGGTTAGGGTTAGGGTTCGGGTTAGTGTTAATGTTAGGGTTAGGGTTAGGGTTAGGATTAGGGTTAGGGTTAGGGTTAGCGTTAACTTACAATAGATATCTGTTAGTACTATTTCATATATTATATCTAACTCTAATTAAGAGAACTTCAAGTAATTTTTATTATATTCCCAACATATGAATTTTTTAAGTAATATTTATTATTTTCACCGATTTTAGAAAATATAATATGCTCACACATATTTATTAATAATTTTATCTAAGTGCATAATATGATTTTGGTAGTAATTATCTATGTCTTACTAACTCGTAAAATAAATAAAATAATTTTGTGAAAATCATATAATAATTGTGAAAATCTTTTCAAAAAAATATAAGTAAAACAGATATAATTTTTAGCTTTTTTTAAAATTTATTTTGATTGAAGAAATTTCAAGCATTTAGGGTTAGGGCTAGGGTTAGGGTTAGGGTTAGGGTTAGGGTTAGGTTTTGGGTTAGGGTTAGGGTTAGGGTTAAGGTTAAGGTTAGGGTTAGGGTTAGGGTTAGGGTTAGGGTGTTAGGGTTAGGGTTAGGATTAAGGTTAGGGTTAGCGTTAACTTACAATAGATATCTGTTAGTGCTATTTCATATATTATATCTAGCCTTAATTACTCTAATTAACAGTACTTCAAGTAATTTTTATTATATTCCCAACATATGAATTTTTTAAGTAATATATATTATTTTCACCGATTTTAGAAAATATAATATGCTCAGACATATTTATTAATTATTTTATCTAAGTGCATAATATGATTTTGGTAGTAATTATCTATGTCTTACTAACTCGTAAAATTAAATAAAATAAATTTGTGAAAATCATATAATAATTGTGAAAATCTTTTCAAAAAAATATAAGGGAAACAGATATAATTTTTAGCTTTTTTTAAAATTTATTTTGATTGAAGAAATTTTAAGCATTTAGGGTTAGGGCTAGGGTTAGGGTTAGTGTTAGGGTTAGGGTTAGGGTTAGGTTTTGGGTTAGGTTTAGAGTTAGGGTTAAGGTTAGGGTTAGGGTTAGGGTTAGGGTTAGGGTTAGGGTTAGGGTTAGTGTTAGGGTTAGGGTTAGGATTAGGGTTAGGGTTAGCGTTAACTTACAATAGATATCTGTTAGTGCTATTTCATATATTATATCTATCCTTAATTACTCTAATTAACAGTACTTCAAGTAATTTTTATTATATACCCAACATATGAATTTTTTAAGTAATATATATTATTTTCACCGATTTTAGAAAATATAATATGCTCAGACATATTTATTAATTATTTTATCTAGGTGCATAATATGATTTTGGTAGTAATTATCTATGTCTTACTAACTCGTAAAATTAAATAAAATAATTTTGTGAAAATGAAATAATAATTGTGCAAAATCTTCTATGATTTTTCAAAAAAATATTAGGAAAATAGATAAAATTTTTAGCTTTTTTTAAAATTTATTTTGATTGAAGAAATTTCAAGCATTTAGGTTTAGGGTTAGGGTTAGGGTTAGGGTTAGGGTTAAGGTTAGGGTTAGGGTTAGGGTTAGGGTTACGGTTAGTGTTAGTATGGTTAGGGTTAGGGTTAGGATTAGGGTTAGGGTTAGCGTTAACTTACAATAGATATCTGTTAGTGCTATTTCATATATTATATCTAACTCTAATTAACAGTACTTCAAGTAATTTTTATTATATTCCCAACATATGAATTTTTTAAGTAATATTTATTATTTTTACCGATTTTAGAAAATATAATATGCTCAGACATATTTATTAATAATTTTATCTAAGTGCATAATATGATTTTGGTAGTAATTATCTATGTCTTACTAACTCGTAAAATTAAATAAAATAATTTTGTGAAAATCATATAATAATTGTGAAAATCTTTTCAAAAAAATATAAGGGAAACAGATATAATTTTTAGCTTTTTTTAAAATTTATTTTGATTGAAGAAATTTCAAGCATTTAGGGTTAGGGCTAGGGTTAGGGTTAGGTTTTGGGTTAGGGTTAGGGTTAGGGTTAAGGTTAGGGTTAGGGTTAGGGTTAGGGTTAGGGTTAGGGTTAGGGTTAGGGTTAGTGTTAGGGTTAGGGTTAGGATTAAGGTTAGCGTTAACTTACAATAGATATCTGTTAGTGCTATTTCATATATTATATCTATCCTTAATTACTCTAATTAACAGTACATCAAGTAATTTTTATTATATACCCAACATATGAATTTTTTAAGTAATATATATTATTTTCACCGATTTTAGAAAATATAATATGCTCAGACATATTTATTAATTATTTTATCTAAGTGCATAATATGATTTTGGTAGTAATTATCTATGTCTTACTAACTCGTAAAATTAAATAAAATAATTTTCTGAAAATCATATAACAATTGTGAAAATCTTTTCAAAAAAATATAAGGGAAACAGATATAATTTTTAGCTTTTTTTAAAATTTATTTTGATTGAAGAAATTTCAAGCATTTAGGGTTAGGGCTAGGGTTAGGGTTAGGTTTTGGGTTAGGGTTAGGGTTAGGGTTAAGATTAGGGTTAGGGTTAGGGTTAGGGTTAGGGTTAGTGTTAGGGTTAGGGTTAGGATTAGGGTTAGGGTTAGCGTTAACTTACAATAGATATCTCTTAGTGCTATTTCATATATTAAATCTATCCTTAATTACTCTAATTAACAGTACTTCAAGTAATTTTTATTATATACCCAACATATGAATTTTTTAAGTAATATATATTATTTTCACCGATTTTAGAAAATATAATATGCTCAGACATATTTATTAATTATTTTATCTAAGTGCATTATATGATTTTGGTAGTAATTATCTATGTCTTACTAACTCGTAAAATTAAATAAAATAATTTTGTGAAAATGAAATAATAATTGTGCAAAATCTTCTATGATTTTTCATAAAAATATTAGGAAAATAGATAAAATTTTTAGCTTTTTTTAAAATTTATTTTAATTGAAGAAATTTCAAGCATTTAGGTTTAGGGTTAGGGTTAGGGTTAAGGTAAGAGTTAGGGTTAGGGTTAGGGTTCGGGTTAGTGTTAATGTTAGGGTTAGGGTTAGGGTTAGGATTAGGGTTAGGGTTAGGGTTAGCGTTAACTTACAATAGATATCTGTTAGTACTATTTCATATATTATATCTAACTCTAATTAAGAGAACTTCAAGTAATTTTTATTATATTCCCAACATATGAATTTTTTAAGTAATATTTATTATTTTCACCGATTTTAGAAAATATAATATGCTCACACATATTTATTAATAATTTTATCTAAGTGCATAATATGATTTTGGTAGTAATTATCTATGTCTTACTAACTCGTAAAATAAATAAAATAATTTTGTGAAAATCATATAATAATTGTGAAAATCTTTTCAAAAAAATATAAGTAAAACAGATATAATTTTTAGCTTTTTTTAAAATTTATTTTGATTGAAGAAATTTCAAGCATTTAGGGTTAGGGCTAGGGTTAGGGTTAGGGTTAGGGTTAGGGTTAGGTTTTGGGTTAGGGTTAGGGTTAGGGTTAAGGTTAGGGTTAGGGTTAGGGTTAGGGTTAGGGTGTTAGGGTTAGGGTTAGGATTAAGGTTAGGGTTAGCGTTAACTTACAATAGATATCTGTTAGTGCTATTTCATATATTATATCTAGCCTTAATTACTCTAATTAACAGTACTTCAAGTAATTTTTATTATATTCCCAACATATGAATTTTTTAAGTAATATATATTATTTTCACCGATTTTAGAAAATATAATATGCTCAGACATATTTATTAATTATTTTATCTAAGTGCATAATATGATTTTGGTAGTAATTATCTATGTCTTACTAACTCTTAAAATTAAATAAAATAATTTTGTGAAAATGAAATAATAATTGTGCAAAATCTTCTATGATTTTTCAAAAAAATATTAAAAAATAGATAAAATTTTTAGCTTTTTTTAAAATTTATTTTGATTGAAGAAATTTCAAGCATTTAGGTTTAGGGTTAGGGTTAGGGTTATGGTTAGGGTTAAGGTTAGGGTTAGGGTTAGGGTTAGGGTTAGTGTTAGTGTTATGGTTAGGGTTAGGGTTAGGATTAAGGTTAGGGTTAGCGTTAACTTACAATAGATATCTGTTAGTGCTATTTCATATATTATATCTAACTCTAATTAACAGTACTTCAAGTAATTTTTATTATATTCCCAACATATGAATTTTTTAAGTAATATTTATTATTTTCACCGATTTTAGAAAATATAATATGCTCAGACATATTTATTAATAATTTTATCTAAGTGCATAATATGATTTTGGTAGTAATTATCTATGTCTTACTAACTCGTAAAATTAAATAAAATAATTTTGTGAAAATCATATAATAATTGTGAAAATCTTTTCAAAAAAATATAAGGGAAACAGATATAATTTTTAGCTTTTTTTAAAATTTATTTTGATTGAAGAAATTTCAAGCATTTAGGGTTAGGGCTAGGGTTAGGGTTAGGTTTTGGGTTAGGGTTAGGGTTAGGGTTAGGGTTAGGGTTAAGGTTAGGGTTAGGGTTAGGGTTAGCGTTAGGGTTAGGGTTAGGGTTAGTGTTAGGGTTAGGGTTAGGATTAGGGTTAGGGTTAGCGTTAACTTACAATAGATATCTGTTAGTGCTATTTCATATATTATATCTATCCTTAATTACTCTAATTAACAGTACTTCAAGTAATTTTTATTATATACCCAACATATGAATTTTTTAAGTAATATATATTATTTTCACCGATTTTAGAAAATATAATATGCTCAGACATATTTATTAATTATTTTATCTAAGTGCATAATATGATTTTGGTAGTAATTATCTATGTCTTTCTAAATCGTAAAATTAAATAAAATAATTTTGTGAAAATCATATAACAATTGTGAAAATCTTTTCAAAAAAATATAAGGGAAACAGATATAATTTTTAGCTTTTTTTAAAATTTATTTTGATTGAAGAAATTTCAAGCATTTAGGGTTAGGGCTAGGGTTAGGGTTAGGTTTTGGGTTAGGGTTAGGGTTAATGTTAGGGTTAAGATTAGGGTTTGGGTTAGGGTTAGGGTTAGGGTTAGGGTTAGGGTTAGGGTTAGGGTTAGTGTTAAGGTTAGAGTTAGGATTAGGGTTAGGGTTAGCGTTAACTTACAATAGATATCTCTTAGTGCTATTTCATATATTAAATCAATCCTTAATTACTCTAATTAACAGTACTTCAAGTAATTTTTATTATATACCCAACATATGAATTTTTTAAGTAATATATATTATTTTCACCGATTTTAGAAAATATAATATGCTCAGACATATTTATTAATTATTTTATCTAAGTGCATAATATGATTTTGGTAGTAATTATCTATGTCTTACTAACTCGTAAAATTAAATAAAATAATTTTGTGAAAATGAAATAATAATTGTGCAAAATCTTCTATGATTTTTCATAAAAATATTAGGAAAATAGATAAAATTTTTAGCTTTTTTTTAAATTTATTTTGATTGAAGAAATTTCAAGCATTTAGGTTTAGGGTTAGGGTTAGGGTTAGGGTTAGGGTTAAGGTAAGAGTTAGGGTTAGGGTTAGTGTTAATGTTAGGGTTAGAGTTAGGGTTAGGGTTAGGATTAGGGTTAGGGTTAGGGTTAGCGTTAACTTACAATAGATACCTGTTAGTGCTATTTCATATATTATATCTAACTCTAATTAACAGAACTTCAAGTAATTTTTATTATATTCCCAACATATGAATTTTTTAAGTAATATTTATTATTTTCACCGATTTTAGAAAATATAATATGCTCAGACATATTTATTAATTATTTTATCTAAGTGCATAATATGATTTTGGTAGTAATTATCTATGTCTTACTAACTCGTAAAATTAAATAAAATAATTTTGTGAAAATCATATAATAATTGTGAAAATCTTTTCAAAAAAATATAAGGGAAACAGATATAATTTTTAGCTTTTTTTAAAATTTATTTTGATTGAAGAAATTTTAAGCATTTAGGGTTAGGGCTAGGGTTAGGGTTAGGGTTAGGTTTTGGGTTAGGGTTAGGGTTAGGGTTAAGGTTAGGGTTAGGGTTAGGGTTAGGGTTAGGGTTAGGGTTAGGGTTAGGGTTAGGGTTAGGGTTAGGATTAGGGTTAGGGTTAGCGTTAACTTACAATAGATATCTGTTAGTGCTATTTCATATATTATATCTAGCTTTAATTACTCTAATTAACAGTACTTCAAGTAATTTTTATTATATTCCCAACATATGAATTTTGTAAGTAATATATATTATTTTCACCGATTTTAGAAAATATAATATGCTCAGACATATTTATTAATTATTTTATCTAAGTGCATAATATGATTTTGGTAGTAATTATCTATGTCTTACTAACTCTTAAAATTAAATAAAATAATTTTGTGAAAATGAAATAATAATTGTGCAAAATCTTCTATGATTTTTCAAAAAAATATTAAAAAATAGATAAAATTTTTAGCTTTTTTTAAAATTTATTTTGATTGAAGAAATTTCAAGCATTTAGGTTTAGGGTTAGGGTTAGGGTTAGGGTTAGGGTTAGGGTTAGGGTTAGGGTTAGGGTTAGGGTTAGGGTTAGGGTTAGGGTTAGGGTGTTAGGGTTAGGGTTAGTATTAGGGTTAGGGTTAGCGTTAACTTACAATAGATATCTGTTAGTGCTATTTCATATATTATATCTAGCTTTAATTACTCTAATTAACAGTACTTCAAGTAATTTTTATTATATACCCAACATATGAATTTTTTAAGTAATATATATTATTTTCACCGATTTTAGAAAATATAATATGCTCAGACATATTTATTAATTATATTATCTAAGTGCATAATATGATTTTGGTAGTAATTATCTATGTCTTACTAACTCGTAAAATTAAATAAAATAATTTTGTGAAAATGAAATAATAATTGTGCAAAATCTTCTATGATTTTTCAAAAAATATTAGGAAAATAGATTAAATTTTTAGCTTTTTTTAAAATTTATTTTGATTGAAGAAATTTCAAGCATTTATGTTTAGGGTTAGGGTTAGGGTTAGGGTATAGGTTAGGGTTAGGGTTAGGGTTAGGGTTAGTGTTAGTGTTAGTGTTATGGTTAGGGTTAGGGTTAGGATTAGGGTTAGGGTTAGCGTTATATTACAATAGATGTCTGTTAGTGCTATTTCATATATTATATCTAACTCTAATTAACAGTACTTCAAGTAATTTTTATTATATTCCCAACATATGAATTTTGTAATATTTATTATTTTCACCGATTTTAGAAAATATAATATGCTCAGACATATTTATTAATAATTTTATCTAAGTGCATAATATGATTTTGGTAGTAATTATCTATGTCTTACTAACTCGTAAAATTAAATAAAATAATTTTGTGAAAATCTAATAATAATTGTGAAAATCTTTTCAAAAAAATATAAGGGAAACAGATATAATTTTTAGCTTTTTTTAAAATTTATTTTGATTGAAGAAATTTCAAGCATTTAGGGTTAGGGCTAGGGTTAGGGTTAGGTTTTGGGTTAGGGTTAGGGTTAATGTTAGGGTTAAGATTAGGGTTTGGGTTAGGGTTAGGGTTAGGGTTAGGGTTAGGGTTAGGGTTAGGGTTAGTGTTAAGGTTAGAGTTAGGATTAGGGTTAGGGTTAGCGTTAACTTACAATAGATATCTCTTAGTGCTATTTCATATATTAAATCAATCCTTAATTACTCTAATTAACAGTACTTCAAGTAATTTTTATTATATACCCAACATATGAATTTTTTAAGTAATATATATTATTTTCACCGATTTTAGAAAATATAATATGCTCAGACATATTTATTAATTATTTTATCTAAGTGCATAATATGATTTTGGTAGTAATTATCTATGTCTTACTAACTCGTAAAATTAAATAAAATAATTTTGTGAAAATGAAATAATAATTGTGCAAAATCTTCTATGATTTTTCATAAAAATATTAGGAAAATAGATAAAATTTTTAGCTTTTTTTTAAATTTATTTTGATTGAAGAAATTTCAAGCATTTAGGTTTAGGGTTAGGGTTAGGGTTAGGGTTAGGGTTAAGGTAAGAGTTAGGGTTAGGGTTAGTGTTAATGTTAGGGTTAGAGTTAGGGTTAGGGTTAGGATTAGGGTTAGGGTTAGGGTTAGCGTTAACTTACAATAGATACCTGTTAGTGCTATTTCATATATTATATCTAACTCTAATTAACAGAACTTCAAGTAATTTTTATTATATTCCCAACATATGAATTTTTTAAGTAATATTTATTATTTTCACCGATTTTAGAAAATATAATATGCTCAGACATATTTATTAATTATTTTATCTAAGTGCATAATATGATTTTGGTAGTAATTATCTATGTCTTACTAACTCGTAAAATTAAATAAAATAATTTTGTGAAAATCATATAATAATTGTGAAAATCTTTTCAAAAAAATATAAGGGAAACAGATATAATTTTTAGCTTTTTTTAAAATTTATTTTGATTGAAGAAATTTTAAGCATTTAGGGTTAGGGCTAGGGTTAGGGTTAGGGTTAGGTTTTGGGTTAGGGTTAGGGTTAGGGTTAAGGTTAGGGTTAGGGTTAGGGTTAGGGTTAGGGTTAGGGTTAGGGTTAGGGTTAGGGTTAGGGTTAGGGTTAGGGTTAGGGTGTTAGGGTTAGGGTTAGGATTAGGGTTAGGGTTAGCGTTAACTTACAATAGATATCTGTTAGTGCTATTTCATATATTATATCTAGCTTTAATTACTCTAATTAACAGTACTTCAAGTAATTTTTATTATATTCCCAACATATGAATTTTTTAAGTAATATATATTATTTTCACCGATTTTAGAAAATATAATATGCTCAGATATATTTATTAATTATTTTATCTAAGTGCATAATATGATTTTGGTAGTAATTATCTATGTCTTACTAACTCTTAAAATTAAATAAAATAATTTTGTGAAAATGAAATAATAATTGTGCAAAATCTTCTATGATTTTTCAAAAAAATATTAAAAAATAGATAAAATTTTTAGCTTTTTTTAAAATTTATTTTGATTGAAGAAATTTCAAGCATTTAGGTTTAGGGTTAGGGTTAGGGTTAGGGTTAGGGTTAGGGTTAGGGTTAGGGTTAGGGTTAGGGTTAGGGTTAGGGTTAGGGTTAGGGTTAGGGTTAGGGTTAGGGTGTTAGGGTTAGGGTTAGGATTAGGGTTAGGGTTAGCGTTAACTTACAATAGATATCTGTTAGTGCTATTTCATATATTATATCTAGCTTTAATTACTCTAATTAACAGTACTTCAAGTAATTTTTATTATATACCCAACATATGAATTTTTTAAGTAATATATATTATTTTCACCGATTTTAGAAAATATAATATGCTCAGACATATTTATTAATTATATTATCTAAGTGCATAATATGATTTTGGTAGTAATTATCTATGTCTTACTAACTCGTAAAATTAAATAAAATAATTTTGTGAAAATGAAATAATAATTGTGCAAAATCTTCTATGATTTTTCAAAAAATATTAGGAAAATAGATTAAATTTTTAGCTTTTTTTAAAATTTATTTTGATTGAAGAAATTTCAAGCATTTAGGTTTAGGGTTAGGGTTAGGGTTAGGGTATAGGTTAGGGTTAGGGTTAGGGTTAGGGTTAGTGTTAGTGTTAGTGTTATGGTTAGGGTTAGGGTTAGGATTAGGGTTAGGGTTAGCGTTATATTACAATAGATGTCTGTTAGTGCTATTTCATATATTATATCTAACTCTAATTAACAGTACTTCAAGTAATTTTTATTATATTCCCAACATATGAATTTTTTAAGTAATATTTATTATTTTCACCGATTTTAGAAAATATAATATGCTCAGACATATTTATTAATAATTTTATCTAAGTGCATAATATGATTTTGGTAGTAATTATCTATGTCTTACTAACTCGTAAAATTAAATAAAATAATTTTGTGAAAATCTAATAATAATTGTGAAAATCTTTTCAAAAAAATATAAGGGAAACAGATATAATTTTTAGCTTTTTTTAAAATTTATTTTGATTGAAGAAATTTCAAGCATTTAGGGTTAGGGCTAGGGTTAGGGTTAGGGTTAGGTTTTGGGTTAGGGTTAGGGTTAGGGTTAAGGTTAGGGTTAGGGTTAGGGTTAGGGTTAGTGTTAGGGTTAGGGTTAGGGTGTTAAGGTTAGGGTTAGGATTAGGGTTAGGGTTAGCGTTAACTTACAATAGATATCTGTTAGTGCTATTTCATATATTATATCTAGCTTTAATTACTCTAATTAACAGTACTTCAAGTAATTTTTATTATATTCCCAACATATAAATTTTTTAAGTAATATATATTATTTTCACCGATTTTAGAAAATATAATATGCTCAGACATATTTATTAATTATTTTATCTAAGTGCATAATATGATTTTGGTAGTAATTATCTATGTCTTACTAACTCTTAAAATTAAATAAAATAATTTTGTGAAAATGAAATAATAATTGTGCAAAATCTTCTATGATTTTTCAAAAAAATATTAAAAAATAGATAAAATTTTTAGCTTTTTTTAAAATTTATTTTGATTGAAGAAATTTCAAGCATTTAGGTTTAGGGTTAGGGTTAGGGTTAGGGTTAGGGTTAGGGTTAAGGTAAGGGTTAGGGTTAGGGTTAGGGTTAGGGTTAGTGTTAGTGTTATGGTTAGGGTTAGGGTTAGTAGGGTTAGGGTAAGGGTTAGCGTTAACTTACAATAGATATCTGTTAGTGCTATTTCATATATTATATCTAACTCTAATTAACAGTACTTCAAGTAATTTTTATTATATACCCAACATATGAATTTTTTAAGTAATATATATTATTTTCACCGATTTTAGAAAATATAATATGCTCAGACATATTTATTAATTATTTTATCTAAGTGCATAATATGATTTTGGTAGTAATTATCTATGTCTTACTAACTCGTAAAATTAAATAAAATAATTTTGTGAAAATCATATAACAATTGTGAAAATCTTTTCAAAAAAATATAAGGGAAACAGATATAATTTTTAGCTTTTTTTAAAATTTATTTTGATTGAAGAAATTTCAAGCATTTAGGGTTAGGGCTAGGGTTAGGGTTAGGGTTAGGGTTAGGTTTTGGGTTAGGGTTAGGGTTAGCGTTAACTTACAATAGATATCTGTTAGTGCTATTTCATATATTATATCTAACTCTAATTAACAGTACTTCAAGTAATTTTTATTATATTCCCAACATATGAATTTTTTAAATAATATTTATTATTTTCACCGATTTTAGAAAATATAATATGCTCAGACATATTTATTAATTATTTTATCTAAGTGCATAATATGATTTTGGTAGTAATTATCTATGTCTAACTAACTCGTAAAATTAAATAAAATAATTTTGTGAAAATGAAATAATAATTGTGCAAAATCTTCTATGATTTTTCAAAAAAATATTAGGAAAATAGATAAAATTTTTAGCTTTTTTTAAAATTTATTTTGATTGAAGAAATTTCAAGCATTTAGGGTTAGGGTTAGGGTTAGTTTTAGGGTTAGGGTTAGGATTAGGGTTAGGGTTAGCGTTAACCCTAACAATAGATATCTGTTAGTGCCATTTCATATATTATATCTATCCTTAATTACTCTAATTAACAGTACTTCAAGTAATTTTTATTATATACCCAACATATGAATTTTTTAAGTAATATATATTATTTTCACCGATTTTAGAAAATATAATATGCTCAGACATATTTATTAATTATTTTATCTAAGTGCATAATATGATTTTGGTAGTAATTATCTATGTCTTACTAACTCGTAAAATTAAATAAAATAATTTTGTGAAAATGAAATAATAATTGTGCAAAATCTTCTATGATTTTTCAAAAAAATATTAGAAAAATAGATAAAATTTTTAGCTTTTTTTAAAATTTATTTTGATTGAAGAAATTTCAAGCATTTAGGTTTAGGGTTAGGGTTAGGGTTAGGGTATAGGTTAGGGTTAGGGTTAGGGTTAGGGTTAGTGTTAGTGTTAGTGTTATGGTTAGGGTTAGGGTTAGGATTAGGGTTAGGGTTATCGTTATATTACAATAGATGTCTGTTAGTGCTATTTCATATATTATATCTAACTCTAATTAACAGTACTTCAAGTAATTTTTATTATATTCCCAACATATGAATTTTTGAAGTAATATTTATTATTTTCACCGATTTTAGAAAATATAATATGCTCAGACATATTTATTAATAATTTTATCTAAGTGCATAATATGATTTTGGTAGTAATTATCTATGTCTTACTAACTCGTAAAATTAAATAAAATAATTTTGTGAAAATCTAATAATAATTGTGAAAATCTTTTCAAAAAATATAAGGGAAACAGATATAATTTTTAGCTTTTTTTAAAATTTATTTTGATTGAAGAAATTTCAAGCATTTAGGGTTAGGGCTAGGGTTAGGGTTAGGTTTTGGGTTAGGGTTAGGGTTAGGGTTAAGGTTAGGGTTAGGGTTAGGGTTAGGGTTAGGGTTAGGGTTAGGGTTAGGGTTAGGGTTAGTGTTAGGGTTAGGGTTAGGATTAGTGTTAGGGTTAGCGTTAACTTACAATAGATATCTGTTAGTGCTATTTCATATATTATATCTATCCTTAATTACTCTAATTAACAGTACTTCAAGTAATTTTTATTATATACCCAACATATGAATTTTTTAAGTAATATATATAATTTTCACCGATTTTAGAAAATATAATATGCTCAGACATATTTATTAATTATTTTATCTAAGTGCATAATATGATTTTGGTAGTAATTATCAATGTCTTACTAACTCGTAAAATTAAATAAAATAATTTTGTGAAAATCATATAATAATTGTGAAAATCTTTTCAAAAAAATATAAGGGAAACAGATATAATTTTTAGCTTTTTTTAAAATTTATTTTGATTGAAGAAATTTCAAGCATTTTGGGTTATGGCTAGGGTTAGGGTTAGGTTTTGGGTTAGGGTTAGGGTTAGGGTTAAGGTTAGGGTTAGGGTTAGGGTTAGGGTTAGGGTTAGTGTAAGGGTTAGGGTTAGGATTAGGGTTAGGGTTAGCGTTAACTTACAATAGATATCTGTTAGTGCTATTTCATATATTATATCTATCCTTAATTACTCTAATTAACAGTACTTCAAGTAATTTTTATTATATACCCAACATATGAATTTTTTAAGTAATATATATTATTTTCACCGATTTTAGAAAATATACTATGCTCAGATATATTTATTAATTATTTTATCTAAGTGCATAATATGATTTTGGTAGTAATTATCTATGTCTTACTAACTCGTAAAATTAAATAAAATAATTTTGTGAAAATCAAATAATAATTGTGCAAAATCTTTTATGATTTTTCAAAAAAATATAAGGAAAACAGATAAAATTTTTAGCTTTTTTAAAAATTTATTTTGATTGAAGAAATTTCAAGCATTTAGGGTTAGGGTTAGGGTTAAGGTTAGGGTTAGGGTTACGGTTAGTGTTAGGGTTAGGGTTAGGGTTAGGGTTACGGTTAGGGTTAGGGTTAGGGTTAGGGTTAGGGTTAGGGTTAGTGTTAGGGTTAGGATTAGGGTTAGGGTTAGCGTTAACTTACAATAGATATTTGTTAGTGCTATTTCATATATTATTTCTAACTCTAATTAACAGTACTTCAAGTAATTTTTATTATATTCCCAACATATGAATTTTTTAAGTAATATTTATTATTTTCACCGATTTTAGAAAATATAATATGCTCAGACATATTTATTAATTATTTTATCTAAGTGCATAATATGATTTTGGTAGTAATTATCTATGTCTTACTAACTCGTAAAATTAAATAAAATAATTTTGTGAAAATGAAATAATAATTGTGCAAAATCTTCTATGATTTTTCATAAAAATATTAGGAAAATAGATAAAATTTTTAGCTTTTTTTAAAATTTATTTTGATTGAAGAAATTTCAAGCATTTAGGTTTAGGGTTAGGGTTAGGGTTAGGGTTAGGGTTAAGGTAAGAGTTAGGGTTAGGGTTAGTGTTAATGTTAGGGTTAGAGTTAGGGTTAGGGTTAGGATTAGGGTTAGGGTTAGGGTTAGCGTTAACTTACAATAGATACCTGTTAGTGCTATTTCATATATTATATCTAACTCTAATTAACAGAACTTCAAATAATTTTTATTATATTCCCAACATATGAATTTTTTAAGTAATATTTATTATTTTCACCGATTTTAGAAAATATAATATGCTCAGACATATTTATTAATTATTTTATCTAAGTGCATAATATGATTTTGGTAGTAATTATCTATGTCTTACTAACTCGTAAAATTAAATAAAATAATTTTGTGAAAATCATATAATAATTGTGAAAATCTTTTCAAAAAAATATAAGGGAAACAGATATAATTTTTAGCTTTTTTTAAAATTTATTTTGATTGAAGAAATTTCAAGCATTTAGGGTTAGGGTTAGGGTTAGGGTTAGGTTTTGGGTTAGGGTTAGGGTTAGGGTTAAGGTTAGGGTTAGGGTTAGGGTTAGGGTTAGGGTTAGGGTTAGGGTGTTAGGGTTAGGGTTAGGATTAGGGTTAGGGTTAGCGTTAACTTACAATAGATATCTGTTAGTGCTATTTCATATATTATATCTAGCTTTGTTTACTCTAATTAACAGTACTTCAAGTAATTTTTATTATATTCCCAACATATGAATTTTTTAAGTAATATATATTATTTTCACCGATTTTAGAAAATATAATATGCTCAGACATATTTATTAATAATTTTATCTAAGTGCATAATATGATTTTGGTAGTAATTATCTATGTCTTACTAACTATTAAAATTAAATAAAATAATTTTGTGAAAATGAAATAATAATTGTGCAAAATCTTCTATGATTTTTCAAAAAAATATTAAAAAATAGATAAAATTTTTAGCTTTTTTTAAAATTTATTTTGATTGAAGAAATTTCAAGCATTTAGGTTTAGGGTAGGGTTAGGGTTAGGGTTAGGGTTAAGGTAAGGGTTAGGGTTAGGGTTAGGGTTAGGGTTAGTGTTAGTGTTATGGTTAGGGTTAGGGTTAGGATTAGGGTTAGGGTTAGGGTTAGCGTTAACTTACAATAGATATCTGTTAGTGCTATTTCATATATTATATCTAACTCTAATTAACAGTATTTCAAGTAATTTTTATTATATACCCAACATATGAATTTTTTAAGTAATATATATTATTTTCACCGATTTTAGAAAATATAATATGCTCAGACATATTTATTAATTATTTTATCTAAGTGCATAATATGATTTTGGTAGTAATTATCTATGTCTTACTAACTCGTAAAATTAAATAAAATAATTTTGTGAAAATCATATAACAATTGTGAAAATCTTTTCAAAAAAATATAAGGGAAACAGATATAATTTTTAGCTTTTTTTAAAATTTATTTTGATTGAAGAAATTTCAAGCATTTAGGGTTAGGGCTAGGGTTAGGGTTAGGGTTAGGGTTAGGTTTTGGGTTAGGATTAGGGTTAGCGTTAACTTACAATAGATATCTGTTAGTGCTATTTCATATATTATATCTAACTCTAATTAACAGTACTTCAAGTAATTTTTATTATATTCCCAACATATGAATTTTTTAAATAATATTTATTATTTTCACCGATTTTAGAAAATATAATATGCTCAGACATATTTATTAATTATTTTATCTAAGTGCATAATATGATTTTGGTAGTAATTATCTATGTCTAACTAACTCGTAAAATTAAATAAAATAATTTTGTGAAAATGAAATAATAATTGTGCAAAATCTTCTATGATTTTTCAAAAAAATATTAGGAAAATAGATAAAATTTTTAGCTTTTTTTAAAATTTATTTTGATTGAAGAAATTTCAAGCATTTAGGTTTAGGGTTAGGGTTAGGGTTAAGGTAAGGGTTAGGGTTAGGGTTAGGGTTAGGGTTAGTGTTAGTGTTATGGTTAGGGTTAGGGTTAGGATTAGGGTTAGGGTTAGGGTTAGCGTTAACTTACAATAGATATCTGTTAGTGCTATTTCATATATTATATCTAACTCTAATTAACAGTATTTCAAGTAATTTTTATTATATTCCCAACATATGAATTTTTTAAGTAATATATATTATTTTCACCGATTTTAGAAAATATAATATGCTCAGACATATTTATTAATAATTTTATCTAAGTGCATAATATGATTTTGGTAGTAATTATCTATGTCTTACTAACTCGTAAAATTAAATAAAATAATTTTGTGAAAATCAAATAATAATTGTGAAAATCTTTTCAAAAAAATATAAGGGAAACAGATATAATTT
Organism: Gordionus sp. m RMFG-2023; assembly: GCF_954871325.1. Classification (NCBI taxonomy): domain Eukaryota; kingdom Metazoa; phylum Nematomorpha; class Gordioida; order Chordodea; family Parachordodidae; genus Gordionus; species Gordionus sp. m RMFG-2023. Next base: position 97,066 of record NC_088776.1, on the reverse strand, counting down.
TTAGCTTTTTTTAAAATTTATTTTGATTGAAGAAATTTCAAGCATTTAGGGTTAGGGCTAGGGTTAGGGTTAGGTTTTGGGTTAGGGTTAGGGTTAGGGTTAAGGTTAGGGTTAGGGTTAGGGTTAGGGTTAGGGTTAGGGTTAGTGTTAGGATTAGGGTTAGGGTTAGCGTTAACTTACAATAGATATCTCTTAGTGCTATTTCATATATTAAATCAATCCTTAATTACTCTAATTAACAGTACTTCAAGTAATTTTTATTATATACCCAACATATGAATTTTTTAAGTAATATATATTATTTTCACCGATTTTAGAAAATATAATATGCTCAGACATATTTATTAATTATTTTATCTAAGTGCATAATATGATTTTGGTAGTAATTATCTATGTCTTACTAACTCGTAAAATTAAATAAAATAATTTTGTGAAAATGAAATAATAATTGTGCAAAATCTTCTATGATTTTTCATAAAAATATTAGGAAAATAGATAAAATTTTTAGCTTTTTTTTAAATTTATTTTGATTGAAGAAATTTCAAGCATTTAGGTTTAGGGTTAGGGTTAGGGTTAGGGTTAGGGTTAAGGTAAGAGTTAGGGTTAGGGTTAGTGTTAATGTTAGGGTTAGAGTTAGGGTTAGGGTTAGGATTAGGGTTAGGGTTAGGGTTAGCGTTAACTTACAATAGATACCTGTTAGTGCTATTTCATATATTATATCTAACTCTAATTAACAGAACTTCAAGTAATTTTTATTATATTCCCAACATATGAATTTTTTAAGTAATATTTATTATTTTCACCGATTTTAGAAAATATAATATGCTCAGACATATTTATTAATTATTTTATCTAAGTGCATAATATGATTTTGGTAGTAATTATCTATGTCTTACTAACTCGTAAAATTAAATAAAATAATTTTGTGAAAATCATATAATAATTGTGAAAATCTTTTCAAAAAAATATAAGGGAAACAGATATAATTTTTAGCTTTTTTTAAAATTTATTTTGATTGAAGAAATTTTAAGCATTTAGGGTTAGGGCTAGGGTTAGGGTTAGGGTTAGGTTTTGGGTTAGGGTTAGGGTTAGGGTTAAGGTTAGGGTTAGGGTTAGGGTTAGGGTTAGGGTTAGGGTTAGGGTTAGGGTTAGGGTTAGGGTTAGGGTTAGGGTGTTAGGGTTAGGGTTAGGATTAGGGTTAGGGTTAGCGTTAACTTACAATAGATATCTGTTAGTGCTATTTCATATATTATATCTAGCTTTAATTACTCTAATTAACAGTACTTCAAGTAATTTTTATTATATTCCCAACATATGAATTTTTTAAGTAATATATATTATTTTCACCGATTTTAGAAAATATAATATGCTCAGATATATTTATTAATTATTTTATCTAAGTGCATAATATGATTTTGGTAGTAATTATCTATGTCTTACTAACTCTTAAAATTAAATAAAATAATTTTGTGAAAATGAAATAATAATTGTGCAAAATCTTCTATGATTTTTCAAAAAAATATTAAAAAATAGATAAAATTTTTAGCTTTTTTTAAAATTTATTTTGATTGAAGAAATTTCAAGCATTTAGGTTTAGGGTTAGGGTTAGGGTTAGGGTTAGGGTTAGGGTTAGGGTTAGGGTTAGGGTTAGGGTTAGGGTTAGGGTTAGGGTTAGGGTTAGGGTGTTAGGGTTAGGGTTAGGATTAGGGTTAGGGTTAGCGTTAACTTACAATAGATATCTGTTAGTGCTATTTCATATATTATATCTAGCTTTAATTACTCTAATTAACAGTACTTCAAGTAATTTTTATTATATACCCAACATATGAATTTTTTAAGTAATATATATTATTTTCACCGATTTTAGAAAATATAATATGCTCAGACATATTTATTAATTATATTATCTAAGTGCATAATATGATTTTGGTAGTAATTATCTATGTCTTACTAACTCGTAAAATTAAATAAAATAATTTTGTGAAAATGAAATAATAATTGTGCAAAATCTTCTATGATTTTTCAAAAAATATTAGGAAAATAGATTAAATTTTTAGCTTTTTTTAAAATTTATTTTGATTGAAGAAATTTCAAGCATTTAGGTTTAGGGTTAGGGTTAGGGTTAGGGTATAGGTTAGGGTTAGGGTTAGGGTTAGGGTTAGTGTTAGTGTTAGTGTTATGGTTAGGGTTAGGGTTAGGATTAGGGTTAGGGTTAGCGTTATATTACAATAGATGTCTGTTAGTGCTATTTCATATATTATATCTAACTCTAATTAACAGTACTTCAAGTAATTTTTATTATATTCCCAACATATGAATTTTTTAAGTAATATTTATTATTTTCACCGATTTTAGAAAATATAATATGCTCAGACATATTTATTAATAATTTTATCTAAGTGCATAATATGATTTTGGTAGTAATTATCTATGTCTTACTAACTCGTAAAATTAAATAAAATAATTTTGTGAAAATCTAATAATAATTGTGAAAATCTTTTCAAAAAAATATAAGGGAAACAGATATAATTTTTAGCTTTTTTTAAAATTTATTTTGATTGAAGAAATTTCAAGCATTTAGGGTTAGGGCTAGGGTTAGGGTTAGGGTTAGGTTTTGGGTTAGGGTTAGGGTTAGGGTTAAGGTTAGGGTTAGGGTTAGGGTTAGGGTTAGTGTTAGGGTTAGGGTTAGGGTGTTAAGGTTAGGGTTAGGATTAGGGTTAGGGTTAGCGTTAACTTACAATAGATATCTGTTAGTGCTATTTCATATATTATATCTAGCTTTAATTACTCTAATTAACAGTACTTCAAGTAATTTTTATTATATTCCCAACATATAAATTTTTTAAGTAATATATATTATTTTCACCGATTTTAGAAAATATAATATGCTCAGACATATTTATTAATTATTTTATCTAAGTGCATAATATGATTTTGGTAGTAATTATCTATGTCTTACTAACTCTTAAAATTAAATAAAATAATTTTGTGAAAATGAAATAATAATTGTGCAAAATCTTCTATGATTTTTCAAAAAAATATTAAAAAATAGATAAAATTTTTAGCTTTTTTTAAAATTTATTTTGATTGAAGAAATTTCAAGCATTTAGGTTTAGGGTTAGGGTTAGGGTTAGGGTTAGGGTTAGGGTTAAGGTAAGGGTTAGGGTTAGGGTTAGGGTTAGGGTTAGTGTTAGTGTTATGGTTAGGGTTAGGGTTAGTAGGGTTAGGGTAAGGGTTAGCGTTAACTTACAATAGATATCTGTTAGTGCTATTTCATATATTATATCTAACTCTAATTAACAGTACTTCAAGTAATTTTTATTATATACCCAACATATGAATTTTTTAAGTAATATATATTATTTTCACCGATTTTAGAAAATATAATATGCTCAGACATATTTATTAATTATTTTATCTAAGTGCATAATATGATTTTGGTAGTAATTATCTATGTCTTACTAACTCGTAAAATTAAATAAAATAATTTTGTGAAAATCATATAACAATTGTGAAAATCTTTTCAAAAAAATATAAGGGAAACAGATATAATTTTTAGCTTTTTTTAAAATTTATTTTGATTGAAGAAATTTCAAGCATTTAGGGTTAGGGCTAGGGTTAGGGTTAGGGTTAGGGTTAGGTTTTGGGTTAGGGTTAGGGTTAGCGTTAACTTACAATAGATATCTGTTAGTGCTATTTCATATATTATATCTAACTCTAATTAACAGTACTTCAAGTAATTTTTATTATATTCCCAACATATGAATTTTTTAAATAATATTTATTATTTTCACCGATTTTAGAAAATATAATATGCTCAGACATATTTATTAATTATTTTATCTAAGTGCATAATATGATTTTGGTAGTAATTATCTATGTCTAACTAACTCGTAAAATTAAATAAAATAATTTTGTGAAAATGAAATAATAATTGTGCAAAATCTTCTATGATTTTTCAAAAAAATATTAGGAAAATAGATAAAATTTTTAGCTTTTTTTAAAATTTATTTTGATTGAAGAAATTTCAAGCATTTAGGGTTAGGGTTAGGGTTAGTTTTAGGGTTAGGGTTAGGATTAGGGTTAGGGTTAGCGTTAACCCTAACAATAGATATCTGTTAGTGCCATTTCATATATTATATCTATCCTTAATTACTCTAATTAACAGTACTTCAAGTAATTTTTATTATATACCCAACATATGAATTTTTTAAGTAATATATATTATTTTCACCGATTTTAGAAAATATAATATGCTCAGACATATTTATTAATTATTTTATCTAAGTGCATAATATGATTTTGGTAGTAATTATCTATGTCTTACTAACTCGTAAAATTAAATAAAATAATTTTGTGAAAATGAAATAATAATTGTGCAAAATCTTCTATGATTTTTCAAAAAAATATTAGAAAAATAGATAAAATTTTTAGCTTTTTTTAAAATTTATTTTGATTGAAGAAATTTCAAGCATTTAGGTTTAGGGTTAGGGTTAGGGTTAGGGTATAGGTTAGGGTTAGGGTTAGGGTTAGGGTTAGTGTTAGTGTTAGTGTTATGGTTAGGGTTAGGGTTAGGATTAGGGTTAGGGTTATCGTTATATTACAATAGATGTCTGTTAGTGCTATTTCATATATTATATCTAACTCTAATTAACAGTACTTCAAGTAATTTTTATTATATTCCCAACATATGAATTTTTGAAGTAATATTTATTATTTTCACCGATTTTAGAAAATATAATATGCTCAGACATATTTATTAATAATTTTATCTAAGTGCATAATATGATTTTGGTAGTAATTATCTATGTCTTACTAACTCGTAAAATTAAATAAAATAATTTTGTGAAAATCTAATAATAATTGTGAAAATCTTTTCAAAAAATATAAGGGAAACAGATATAATTTTTAGCTTTTTTTAAAATTTATTTTGATTGAAGAAATTTCAAGCATTTAGGGTTAGGGCTAGGGTTAGGGTTAGGTTTTGGGTTAGGGTTAGGGTTAGGGTTAAGGTTAGGGTTAGGGTTAGGGTTAGGGTTAGGGTTAGGGTTAGGGTTAGGGTTAGGGTTAGTGTTAGGGTTAGGGTTAGGATTAGTGTTAGGGTTAGCGTTAACTTACAATAGATATCTGTTAGTGCTATTTCATATATTATATCTATCCTTAATTACTCTAATTAACAGTACTTCAAGTAATTTTTATTATATACCCAACATATGAATTTTTTAAGTAATATATATAATTTTCACCGATTTTAGAAAATATAATATGCTCAGACATATTTATTAATTATTTTATCTAAGTGCATAATATGATTTTGGTAGTAATTATCAATGTCTTACTAACTCGTAAAATTAAATAAAATAATTTTGTGAAAATCATATAATAATTGTGAAAATCTTTTCAAAAAAATATAAGGGAAACAGATATAATTTTTAGCTTTTTTTAAAATTTATTTTGATTGAAGAAATTTCAAGCATTTTGGGTTATGGCTAGGGTTAGGGTTAGGTTTTGGGTTAGGGTTAGGGTTAGGGTTAAGGTTAGGGTTAGGGTTAGGGTTAGGGTTAGGGTTAGTGTAAGGGTTAGGGTTAGGATTAGGGTTAGGGTTAGCGTTAACTTACAATAGATATCTGTTAGTGCTATTTCATATATTATATCTATCCTTAATTACTCTAATTAACAGTACTTCAAGTAATTTTTATTATATACCCAACATATGAATTTTTTAAGTAATATATATTATTTTCACCGATTTTAGAAAATATACTATGCTCAGATATATTTATTAATTATTTTATCTAAGTGCATAATATGATTTTGGTAGTAATTATCTATGTCTTACTAACTCGTAAAATTAAATAAAATAATTTTGTGAAAATCAAATAATAATTGTGCAAAATCTTTTATGATTTTTCAAAAAAATATAAGGAAAACAGATAAAATTTTTAGCTTTTTTAAAAATTTATTTTGATTGAAGAAATTTCAAGCATTTAGGGTTAGGGTTAGGGTTAAGGTTAGGGTTAGGGTTACGGTTAGTGTTAGGGTTAGGGTTAGGGTTAGGGTTACGGTTAGGGTTAGGGTTAGGGTTAGGGTTAGGGTTAGGGTTAGTGTTAGGGTTAGGATTAGGGTTAGGGTTAGCGTTAACTTACAATAGATATTTGTTAGTGCTATTTCATATATTATTTCTAACTCTAATTAACAGTACTTCAAGTAATTTTTATTATATTCCCAACATATGAATTTTTTAAGTAATATTTATTATTTTCACCGATTTTAGAAAATATAATATGCTCAGACATATTTATTAATTATTTTATCTAAGTGCATAATATGATTTTGGTAGTAATTATCTATGTCTTACTAACTCGTAAAATTAAATAAAATAATTTTGTGAAAATGAAATAATAATTGTGCAAAATCTTCTATGATTTTTCATAAAAATATTAGGAAAATAGATAAAATTTTTAGCTTTTTTTAAAATTTATTTTGATTGAAGAAATTTCAAGCATTTAGGTTTAGGGTTAGGGTTAGGGTTAGGGTTAGGGTTAAGGTAAGAGTTAGGGTTAGGGTTAGTGTTAATGTTAGGGTTAGAGTTAGGGTTAGGGTTAGGATTAGGGTTAGGGTTAGGGTTAGCGTTAACTTACAATAGATACCTGTTAGTGCTATTTCATATATTATATCTAACTCTAATTAACAGAACTTCAAATAATTTTTATTATATTCCCAACATATGAATTTTTTAAGTAATATTTATTATTTTCACCGATTTTAGAAAATATAATATGCTCAGACATATTTATTAATTATTTTATCTAAGTGCATAATATGATTTTGGTAGTAATTATCTATGTCTTACTAACTCGTAAAATTAAATAAAATAATTTTGTGAAAATCATATAATAATTGTGAAAATCTTTTCAAAAAAATATAAGGGAAACAGATATAATTTTTAGCTTTTTTTAAAATTTATTTTGATTGAAGAAATTTCAAGCATTTAGGGTTAGGGTTAGGGTTAGGGTTAGGTTTTGGGTTAGGGTTAGGGTTAGGGTTAAGGTTAGGGTTAGGGTTAGGGTTAGGGTTAGGGTTAGGGTTAGGGTGTTAGGGTTAGGGTTAGGATTAGGGTTAGGGTTAGCGTTAACTTACAATAGATATCTGTTAGTGCTATTTCATATATTATATCTAGCTTTGTTTACTCTAATTAACAGTACTTCAAGTAATTTTTATTATATTCCCAACATATGAATTTTTTAAGTAATATATATTATTTTCACCGATTTTAGAAAATATAATATGCTCAGACATATTTATTAATAATTTTATCTAAGTGCATAATATGATTTTGGTAGTAATTATCTATGTCTTACTAACTATTAAAATTAAATAAAATAATTTTGTGAAAATGAAATAATAATTGTGCAAAATCTTCTATGATTTTTCAAAAAAATATTAAAAAATAGATAAAATTTTTAGCTTTTTTTAAAATTTATTTTGATTGAAGAAATTTCAAGCATTTAGGTTTAGGGTAGGGTTAGGGTTAGGGTTAGGGTTAAGGTAAGGGTTAGGGTTAGGGTTAGGGTTAGGGTTAGTGTTAGTGTTATGGTTAGGGTTAGGGTTAGGATTAGGGTTAGGGTTAGGGTTAGCGTTAACTTACAATAGATATCTGTTAGTGCTATTTCATATATTATATCTAACTCTAATTAACAGTATTTCAAGTAATTTTTATTATATACCCAACATATGAATTTTTTAAGTAATATATATTATTTTCACCGATTTTAGAAAATATAATATGCTCAGACATATTTATTAATTATTTTATCTAAGTGCATAATATGATTTTGGTAGTAATTATCTATGTCTTACTAACTCGTAAAATTAAATAAAATAATTTTGTGAAAATCATATAACAATTGTGAAAATCTTTTCAAAAAAATATAAGGGAAACAGATATAATTTTTAGCTTTTTTTAAAATTTATTTTGATTGAAGAAATTTCAAGCATTTAGGGTTAGGGCTAGGGTTAGGGTTAGGGTTAGGGTTAGGTTTTGGGTTAGGATTAGGGTTAGCGTTAACTTACAATAGATATCTGTTAGTGCTATTTCATATATTATATCTAACTCTAATTAACAGTACTTCAAGTAATTTTTATTATATTCCCAACATATGAATTTTTTAAATAATATTTATTATTTTCACCGATTTTAGAAAATATAATATGCTCAGACATATTTATTAATTATTTTATCTAAGTGCATAATATGATTTTGGTAGTAATTATCTATGTCTAACTAACTCGTAAAATTAAATAAAATAATTTTGTGAAAATGAAATAATAATTGTGCAAAATCTTCTATGATTTTTCAAAAAAATATTAGGAAAATAGATAAAATTTTTAGCTTTTTTTAAAATTTATTTTGATTGAAGAAATTTCAAGCATTTAGGTTTAGGGTTAGGGTTAGGGTTAAGGTAAGGGTTAGGGTTAGGGTTAGGGTTAGGGTTAGTGTTAGTGTTATGGTTAGGGTTAGGGTTAGGATTAGGGTTAGGGTTAGGGTTAGCGTTAACTTACAATAGATATCTGTTAGTGCTATTTCATATATTATATCTAACTCTAATTAACAGTATTTCAAGTAATTTTTATTATATTCCCAACATATGAATTTTTTAAGTAATATATATTATTTTCACCGATTTTAGAAAATATAATATGCTCAGACATATTTATTAATAATTTTATCTAAGTGCATAATATGATTTTGGTAGTAATTATCTATGTCTTACTAACTCGTAAAATTAAATAAAATAATTTTGTGAAAATCAAATAATAATTGTGAAAATCTTTTCAAAAAAATATAAGGGAAACAGATATAATTTTTAGCTTTTTTTAAAATTTATTTTGATTGAAGAAATTTCAAGCATTTAGGGTTAGGGCTAGGGTTAGGGTTAGGTTTTGGGTTAGGGTTAGGGTTAGGGTTAAGGTTAGGGTTAGGGTTAGGGTTAGGGTTAGGGTTAGGGTTAGTGTTAGGATTAGGGTTAGGGTTAGCGTTAACTTACAATAGATATCTGTTAGTGCTATTTCATATATTATATCTATCCTTAATTACTCTAATTAACAGTACTTCAAGTAATTTTTATTATATACCCAACATATGAATTTTTTAAGTAATATATATTATTTTCACCGATTTTAGAAAATATAATATGCTCAGACATATTTATTAATTATTTTATCTAAGTGCATAATATGATTTTGGTAGTAATTATCAATGTCTTACTAACTCGTAAAATTAAATAAAATAATTTTGTGAAAATCATATAATAATTGTGAAAATCTTTTCAAAAAAATATAGGGGAAACAGATATAATTTTTAGCTTTTTTTAAAATTTATTTTGATTGAAGAAATTTCAAGCATTTAGGGTTAGGGCTAGGGTTAGGGTTAGGTTTTGGGTTAGGGTTAGGGTTAGGGTTAAGGTTAGGGTTAGGGTTAGGGTTAGAGTTAGGGTTAGGGTTAGGGTTAGGGTTAGGGTTAGTGTTAGGGTTAGGGTTAGGATTAGTGTTAGGGTTAGCGTTAACTTACAATAGATATCTGTTAGTGCTATTTCATTTATTATATCTATCCTTAATTACTCTAATTAACAGTACTTCAAGTAATTTTTATTATATACCCAACATATGAATTTTTTAAGTAATATATATTATTTTCACCGATTTTAGAAAATATAATATGCTCAGACATATTTATTAATTATTTTATCTAAGTGCATAATATGATTTTGGTAGTAATTATCTATGTCTTACTAACTCGTAAAATTAAATAAAATAATTTTGTGAAAATCAAATAATAATTGTGAAAATCTTTTCAAAAAAATATAAGGGAAACAGATATAATTTTTAGCTTTTTTTAAAATTTATTTTGATTGAAGAAATTTCAAGCATTTAGGTTTAGGGTTAGGGTTAGGGTTAAGGTATAGGTTAGGGTTAGGGTTAGGGTTAGGGTTAGGGTTAGGGTTAGGGTTAGGGTTAGTGTTAGGGTTAGGATTAGGGTTAGGGTTAGCGTTAACTTACAATAGATATTTGTTAGTGCTATTTCATATATTATTTCTAACTCTAATTAACAGTACTTCAAGTAATTTTTATTATATTCCAAACATATGAATTTTTTAAGTAATATTTATTATTTTCACCGATTTTAGAAAATATAATATGCTCAGACATATTTATTAATTATTTTATCTAAGTGCATAATATGATTTTGGTAGTAATTATCTATGTCTAACTAACTCGTAAAATTATATAAAATAATTTTGTGAAAATGAAATAATAATTGTGCAAAATCTTCTATGATTTTTCAAAAAAATATTAGGAAAATAGATAAAATTTTTAGCTTTTTTTAAAATTTATTTTGATTGAAGAAATTTCAAGCATTTAGGGTTAGGGTTAGGGTTAGTTTTAGGGTTAGGGTTAGGATTAGGGTTAGGGTTAGCGTTAACCCTAACAATAGATATCTGTTAGTGCCATTTCATATATTATATCTATCCTTAATTACTCTAATTAACAGTACTTCAAGTAATTTTTATTATATACTCAACATATGAATTTTTTAAGTAATATATATTATTTTCACCGATTTTAGAAAATATAATATGCTCAGACATATTTATTAATTATTTTATCTAAGTGCATAATATGATTTTGGTAGTAATTATCTATGTCTTACTAACTCGTAAAATTAAATAAAATAATTTTGTGAAAATGAAATAATAATTGTGCAAAATCTTCTATGATTTTTCATAAAAATATTAGGAAAATAGATAAAATTTTTAGCTTTTTTTAAAATTTATTTTGATTGAAGAAATTTCAAGCATTTAGGTTTAGGGTTAGGGTTAGGGTTAGGGTTAGGGTTAGGGTTAAGGTAAGAGTTAGGGTTAGGGTTAGGGTTAGGGTTAGCGTTAACTTACAATAGATATCTGTTAGTGCTATTTCATATATTATATCTATCCTTAATTACTCTAATTAACAGTACTTCAAGTAATTTTTATTATATACCCAACATATGAATTTTTTAAGTAATATATATTATTTTCACCGATTTTAGAAAATATAATATGCTCAGACATATTTATTAATTATTTTATCTAAGTGCATAATATGATTTTGGTAGTAATTATCTATGTCTTACTAACTCGTAAAATTAAATAAAATAATTTTGTGAAAATCAAATAATAATTGTGAAAATCTTTTCAAAAAAATATAAGGGAAACAGATATAATTTTTAGCTTTTTTTAAAATTTATTTTGATTGAAGAAATTTCAAGCATTTTGGGTTAGGGCTAGTGTTAGGGTTAGGTTTTGGGTTAGGGTTAGGGTTAGGGTTAGGGTTAAGGTTAGGGTTAGGGTTAGGGTTAGGGTTAGGGTTAGGGTTAGGGTTAGTGTTAGGGTTAGGGTTAGGATTAGGGTTAGGGTTAGCGTTAACTTACAATAGATATCTGTTAGTGCTATTTCATATATTATATCTATCCTTAATTACTCTAATTAACAGTACTTCAAGTAATTTTTATTATATACCCAACATATGAATTTTTTAAGTAATATATATTATTTTCACCGATTTTAGAAAATATACTATGCTCAGATATATTTATTAATTATTTTATCTAAGTGCATAATATGATTTTGGTAGTAATTATCTATGTCTTACTAACTCGTAAAATTAAATAAAATAATTTTGTGAAAATCAAATAATAATTGTGCAAAATCTTTTATGATTTTTCAAAAAAATATAAGGAAAACAGATAAAATTTTTAGCTTTTTTAAAAATTTATTTTGATTGAAGAAATTTCAAGCATTTAGGGTTAGGGTTAGGGTTAAGGTTAGGGTTAGGGTTACGGTTAGTGTTAGGGTTAGGGTTAGGGTTACGGTTAGGGTTAGGGTTAGGGTTAGGGTTAGGGTTAGGGTTAGGGTTAGTGTTAGGGTTAGGATTAGGGTTAGGGTTAGCGTTAACTTACAATAGATATTTGTTAGTGCTATTTCATATATTATTTCTAACTCTAATTAACAGTACTTCAAGTAATTTTTATTATATTCCCAACATATGAATTTTTTAAGTAATATTTATTATTTTCACCGATTTTAGAAAATATAATATGCTCAGACATATTTATTAATTATTTTATCTAAGTGCATAATATGATTTTGGTAGTAATTATCTATGTCTTACTAACTCGTAAAATTAAATAAAATAATTTTGTGAAAATGAAATAATAATTGTGCAAAATCTTCTATGATTTTTAAAAAAATATTAGGAAAATAGATAAAATTTTTAGCTTTTTTTAAAATTTATTTTGATTGAAGAAATTTCAAGCATTTAGGTTTAGGGTTAGGGTTAGGGTTAGGGTTAGGGTATAGGTTAGGGTTAGGGTTAGGGTTAGGGTTAGTGTTAGTGTTAGTGTTATGGTTAGGGTTAGGGTTAGGATTAGGGTTAGGGTTAGCGTTATATTACAATAGATGTCTGTTAGTGCTATTTCATATATTATATCTAACTCTAATTAACAGTACTTCAAGTAATTTTTATTATATTCCCAACATATGAATTTTTTAAGTAAATTTATTATTTTCACCGATTTTAGAAAATATAATATGCTCAGACATATTTATTAATAATTTTAACTAAGTGCATAATATGATTTTGGTAGTAATTATCTATGTCTTACTAACTCGTAAAATTAAATAAAATAATTTTGTGAAAATCAAATAATAATTTTGAAAATCTTTTCAAAAAAATATAAGGGAAACAGATATAATTTTTAGCTTTTTTTAAAATTTATTTTGATTGAAGAAATTTCAAGCATTTAGGGTTAGGGCTAGGGTGGGTTAGGTTTTGGGTTAGGGTTAGGGTTAGGGTTAGGGTTAGGGTTAGTGTTAGGGTTAGGGTTAGGGTTAGGGTTAGTGTTAGGGTTAGGGTTAGGATTAGGGTTAGGGTTAGCGTTAACTTACAATAGATATCTGTTAGTGCTATTTCATATATTATATCTATCCTTAATTACTCTAATTAACAGTACTTCAAGTAATTTTTATTATATACCCAACATATGAATTTTTTAAGTAATATATATTATTTTCACCGATTTATAAAATATAATATGCTCAGACATATTTATTAATTATTTTATCTAAGTGCATAATATGATTTTGGTAGTAATTATCAATGTCTAACTAACTCGTAAAATTAAATAAAATAATTTTGTGAAAATGAAATAATAATTGTGCAAAATCTTCTATGATTTTTCAAAAAAATATTAGGAAAATAGATAAAATTTTTAGCTTTTTTTAAAATTTATTTTGATTGAAGAAATTTCAAGCATTTAGGGTTAGGGTTAGGGTTAGTTTTAGGGTTAGGGTTAGGATTAGGGTTAGGGTTAGCGTTAACCCTAACAATAGATATCTGTTAGTGCCATTTCATATATTATATCTATCCTTAATTACTCTAATTAACAGTACTTCAAGTAATTTTTATTATATACCCAACATATGAATTTTTTAAGTAATATATATTATTTTCACCGATTTTAGAAAATATAATATGCTCAGACATATTTATTAATTATTTTATCTAAGTGCATAATATGATTTTGGTAGTAATTATCTATGTCTTACTAACTCGTAAAATTAAATAAAATAATTTTGTGAAAATGAAATAATAATTGTGCAAAATCTTCTATGATTTTTCATAAAAATATTAGGAAAATAGATAAAATTTTTAGCTTTTTTTAAAATTTATTTTGATTGAAGAAATTTCAAGCATTTAGGTTTAGGGTTAGGGTTAGGGTTAGGGTTAGGGTTAGGGTTAGGGTTAAGGTAAGAGTTAGGGTTAGGGTTAGGGTTAGGGTTAGGGTTAGCGTTAACTTACAATAGATATCTGTTAGTTATTTCATATATTATATCTATCCTTAATTACTCTAATTAACAGTACTTCAAGTAATTTTTATTATATACCCAACATATGAATTTTTTAAGTAATATATATTATTTTCACCGATTTTAGAAAATATAATATGCTCAGACATATTTATTAATTATTTTATCTAAGTGCATAATATGATTTTGGTAGTAATTATCTATGTCTTACTAACTCGTAAAATTAAATAAAATAATTTTGTGAAAATCAAATAATAATTGTGAAAATCTTTTCAAAAAAATATAAGGGAAACAGATATAATTTTTAGCTTTTTTTAAAATTTATTTTGATTGAAAAAATTTCAAGCATTTTGGGTTAGGGCTAGTGTTAGGGTTAGGTTTTGGGTTAGGGTTAGGGTTAGGGTTAGGGTTAAGGTTAGGGTTAGGGTTAGGGTTAGGGTTAGGGTTAGGGTTAGGGTTAGGGTTAGTGTTAGGGTTAGGGTTAGGATTAGGGTTAGGGTTAGCGTTAACTTACAATAGATATCTGTTAGTGCTATTTCATATATTATATCTATCCTTAATTACTCTAATTAACAGTACTTCAAGTAATTTTTATTATATACCCAACATATGAATTTTTTAAGTAATATATATTATTTTCACCGATTTTAGAAAATATACTATGCTCAGATATATTTATTAATTATTTTATCTAAGTGCATAATATGATTTTGGTAGTAATTATCTATGTCTTACTAACTCGTAAAATTAAATAAAATAATTTTGTGAAAATCAAATAATAATTGTGCAAAATCTTTTATGATTTTTCAAAAAAATATAAGGAAAACAGATAAAATTTTTAGCTTTTTTAAAAATTTATTTTGTTTGAAGAAATTTCAAGCATTTAGGGTTAGGGTTAGGGTTAAGGTTAGGGTTAGGGTTACGGTTAGTGTTAGGGTTAGGGTTAGGGTTACGGTTAGGGTTAGGGTTAGGGTTAGGGTTAGGGTTAGGGTTAGGGTTAGTGTTAGGGTTAGGATTAGGGTTAGGGTTAGCGTTAACTTACAATAGATATTTGTTAGTGCTATTTCATATATTATTTCTAACTCTAATTAACAGTACTTCAAGTAATTTTTATTATATTCCCAACATATGAATTTTTTAAGTAATATTTATTATTTTCACCGATTTTAGAAAATATAATATGCTCAGACATATTTATTAATTATTTTATCTAAGTGCATAATATGATTTTGGTAGTAATTATCTATGTCTTACTAACTCGTAAAATTAAATAAAATAATTTTGTGAAAATGAAATAATAATTGTGCAAAATCTTCTATGATTTTTTAAAAAAATATTAGGAAAATAGATAAAATTTTTAGCTTTTTTTAAAATTTATTTTGATTGAAGAAATTTCAAGCATTTAGGTTTAGGGTTAGGGTTAGGGTTAGGGTTAGGGTATAGGTTAGGGTTAGGGTTAGGGTTAGGGTTAGTGTTAGTGTTAGTGTTATGGTTAGGGTTAGGGTTAGGATTAGGGTTAGGGTTAGCGTTATATTACAATAGATGTCTGTTAGTGCTATTTCATATATTATATCTAACTCTAATTAACAGTACTTCAAGTAATTTTTATTATATTCCCAACATATGAATTTTTTAAGTAAATTTATTATTTTCACCGATTTTAGAAAATATAATATGCTCAGACATATTTATTAATAATTTTAACTAAGTGCATAATATGATTTTGGTAGTAATTATCTATGTCTTACTAACTCGTAAAATTAAATAAAATAATTTTGTGAAAATCAAATAATAATTGTGAAAATCTTTTCAAAAAAATATAAGGGAAACAGATATAATTTTTAGCTTTTTTTAAAATTTATTTTGATTGAAGAAATTTCAAGCATTTAGGGTTAAGGCTAGGGTGGGTTAGGTTTTGGGTTAGGGTTAGGGTTAGGGTTAAGGTTAGGGTTAGGGTTAGGGTTAGGGTTAGTGTTAGGGTTAGGGTTAGGATTAGGGTTAGGGTTAGCGTTAACTTACAATAGATATCTGTTAGTGCTATTTCATATATTATATCTATCCTTAATTACTCTAATTAACAGTACTTCAAGTAATTTTTATTATATACCCAACATATGAATTTTTTAAGTAATATATATTATTTTCACCGATTTATAAAATATAATATGCTCAGACATATTTATTAATTATTTTATCTAAGTGCATAATATGATTTTGGTAGTAATTATCAATGTCTTACTAACTCGTAAAATTAAATATAATAATTTTGTGAAAATCATATAATAATTGTGAAAATCTTTTCAAAAAAATATAAGGGAAACAGATATAATTTTTAGCTTTTTTTAAAATTTATTTTGATTGAAGAAATTTCAAGCATTTAGGGTTAGGGCTAGGGTTAGGGTTAGGTTTTGGGTTAGGGTTAGGGTTAGGGTTAAGGTTAGGGTTAGGGTTAGGGTTAGGGTTAGGGTTAGGGTTAGGGTTAGGGTTAGGGTTAGTGTTAGGGTTAGGGTTACGATTAGTGTTAGGGTTAGCGTTAACTTACAATAGATATCTGTTAGTGCTATTTCATATATTATATCTATCCTTAATTACTCTAATTAACAGTACTTCAAGTAATTTTTATTACATTCCCAACATATGAATTTTTTAAGTAATATTTATTATTTTCACCGATTTTAGAAAATATATTATGCTCAGATATATTTATTAATTATTTTATCTAAGTGCATAATATGATTTTGGTAGTAATTATCTATGTCTTACTAACTCGTAAAATTAAATAAAATAATTTTGTGAAAATGAAATAAAAGTTGTGCAAAATCTTCTATGATTTTTCATAAAAATATTAGGAAAATAGATAAAATTTTTAGCTTTTTTTAAAATTTATTTTGATTGAAGAAATTTCAAGCATTTAGGTTTAGGGTTAGGGTTAGGGTTAGGGTTAGGGTTAGGGTTAGGGTTAGAGTTAAGGTAAAAGTTAGGGTTAGGGTTAGGGTTAGGGTTAGCGTTAACTTACAATAGATATCTGTTAGTGCTATTTCATATATTATATCTATCCTTAATTACTCTAATTAACAGTACTTCAAGTAATTTTTATTATATACGCAACATATGAATTTTTTAAGTAATATATATTATTTTCACCGATTTTAGAAAATATAATATGCTCAGACATATTTATTAATAATTTTATCTAAGTGCATAATATGATTTTGGTAGTAATTATCTATGTCTTACTAACTCGTAAAATTAAATAAAATAATTTTGTGAAAATCAAATAATAATTGTGAAAATCTTTTCAAAAAAATATAAGGGAAACAGATATAATTTTTAGCTTTTTTTAAAATTTATTTTGATTGAAGAAATTTCAAGCATTTAGGGTTAGGGCTAGGGTTAGGGTTAGGTTTTGGGTTTGGGTTAGGGTTAGGGTTATGGTTAAGGTTAGGGTTAGGGTTAGGGTTAGGGTTAGGGTTAGGGTTAGGGTTAGTGTTAGGGTTAGGATTAGGGTTAGGGTTAGCGTTAACTTACAATAGATATCTGTTAGTGCTATTTCATATATTATATCTATCCTTAATTACTCTAATTAACAGTACTTCAAGTAATTTTTATTATATACCCAACATATGAATTTTTTAAGTAATATATATTATTTTCACCGATTTTAGAAAATATACTATGCTCAGATATATTTATTAATTATTTTATCTAAGTGCCAAATATGATTTTGGTAGTAATTATCTATGTCTTACTAACTCGTAAAATTAAATAAAATAATTTTGTGAAAATCAAATAATAATTGTGCAAAATCTTTTATGATTTTTCAAAAAAATATAAGGAAAACAGATAAAATTTTTAGCTTTTTTAAAAATTTATTTTGATTGAAGAAATTTCAAGCATTTAGGGTTAGGGTTAGGGTTAAGGTTAGGGTTAGGGTTAGGGTTAGTGTTAGGGTTAGGGTTAGGGTTACGGTTAGGGTTAGGGTTAGGGTTAGGGTTAGGGTTAGGGTTAGTGTTAGGGTTAGGATTAGGGTTAGGGTTAGCGTTAACTTACAATAGATATTTGTTAGTGCTATTTCATATATTATTTCTAACTCTAATTAACAGTACTTCAAGTAATTTTTATTATATTCCCAACATATGAATTTTTTAAGTAATATTTATTATTTTCACCGATTTTAGAAAATATAATATGCTCAGACATATTTATTAATTATTTTATCTAAGTGCATAATATGATTTTGGTAGTAATTATCTATGTCTTACTAACTCGTAAAATTAAATAAAATAATTTTGTGAAAATCAAATAATAATTGTGAAAATCTTTTCAAAAAAATATAAGGGAAACAGATATAATTTTTAGCTTTTTTTAAAATTTATTTTGATTGAAGAAATTTCAAGCATTTAGGGTTAGGGCTAGGGTTAGGGTTAGGGTTAGGGTTAGGGTTAGGTTTTGGGTTAGGGTTAGGGTTAGGGTTAAGGTTACGGTTAGGGTTAGGGTTAGGGTTAGGGTTAGGGTGTTAGGGTTAGGGTTAGGATTAGGGTTAGGGTTAGCGTTAACTTACAATAGATATCTGTTAGTGCTATTTCATATATTATATCAAGCCTTAATTACTCTAATTAACAGTACTTCAAAATTTTTATTATATTCCCAACATATGAATTTTTTAAGTAATATATATTATTTTCACCGATTTTAGAAAATATAATATGCTCAGACATATTTATTAATTATTTTATCTAAGTGCATCATATGATTTTGGTAGTAATTATCTATGTCTTACTAACTCGTAAAATTAAATAAAATAATTTTGTGAAAATGAAATAATAATTGTGCAAAATCTTCTATGATTTTTCAAAAAAATATTAGGAAAATAGATAAAATTTTTAGCTTTTTTTAAAATTTATTTTGATTGAAGAAATTTCAAGCATTTAGGTTTAGGGTTAGGGTTATGGTTAGGGTTAGGGTTAGGGTTAAGGTAAGGGTTAGGGTTAGGGTTAGGGTTAGGGTTAGTGTTAGTGTTAGGGTTAGGGTTAGGGTTAGGGTTAGGGTTAGGATTAGGGTTAGGGTTAGGGTTAGGGTTAGCGTTAACTTACAATAGATATTTGTTAGTGCTATTTCATATATTATATCTAACTCTAATTAACAGTACTTCAAGTAATTTTTATTATATTCCCAACATATGAATTTTTTAAATAATATTTATTATTTTCACCGATTTTAGAAAATATAATATGCTCAGACATATTTATTAATTATTTTATCTAAGTGCATAATATGATTTTGGTAGTAATTATCTATGTCTAACTAACTCGTAAAATTAAATAAAATAATTTTGTGAAAATGAAATAATAATTGTGCAAAATCTTCTATGATTTTTCAAAAAAATATTAGGAAAATAGATAAAATTTTTAGCTTTTTTTAAAATTATTTTGATTGAAGAAATTTCAAGCATTTAGGTTTAGGGTTAGGGTTAAGGTTAGGGTTAGGGT